>NC_142110.1:1177500-1372500 GCF_056152115.1 Neolamprologus brichardi | reverse complement strand
CCAGGCTTCGCTGTAACCCCGTTTCAACCAAACGATCGGCTGACAGCTTTATGTCTTTAACAGAACACAGCTAGAGATGATTATTATTATTATTATTAATACTACCAAGGTCTGTCCTCCTTTTCCCCTTCATTAGATCCCAGCATGTAATCAACACACATGTTTATTCTCCTTCTATGCAGCTACATATTTATTATATAAGAAAAAGCAATTAATAACAGGCATTATTAGGCATTAGCACAACACATTTTAGTAACCCCAAAGTGCCACTAAAATGTATTTCCCTTATAGGAACATCTGTATTCAGATTTTGCATCGTTAACCTGATAGAAAAATGCTTCAGTGACAATAACCTGCTGTGCAAAACGCCACAATTTGAATGCACTGAAAGGTAATTTGCATAAAACAGGAATGTGAATGTGCTGTGTGCATTTACCTGAAATCTTCACACCAAAATAATTAGACTATCAGGGACTCACCTGGCGTCCGTAGGCCACCTCCACGCTGTCCAGTGCACTTCTTCCTGGAGCGGTCACCTCACTCACAAAGCTGGGCTGTAATGACCGCAGGTCAGGTGGTAAGCAAAGACAGAAGTCGCAGATCAGCCGTGTGCTGCTGAAACGTTTAACTAACTTTTGCTGCTCGTTACTTTGAGAGTCTGAGACAGGACGTCCCGTGATTACTGCCCGTCTGCTCGACACGCTGGGACACAATCCCACACAATAAGATCAAAGTCTCGTTTTTGTTTCAGGGTGATGATAAAAATAGTGTTTCTGAGTCTGAGATGAAAACGCTACCTTGTTTGTTTTAGTCGAGCAGGTAGACAGGTGGGAGTGTGTGGCTCTTTGAAGCAGACGTATTCAGTCCAAGAAGTTTAAATGTGTTACAAAAACGATGCTATTTGTAAGACCTAATGAAGCGGGAACGATGCAGCACTTGACAGTTCTGATCTCTACAGAAATGTTTCCTACGCACTCGAACGAGGTCACGATGAATAAATCCACCATGCTGTTGACACACCTGCACGTTACCTGAGACACGCTGGAAGAACAACCTCTGAATTTATTGTTCATAACTACAAATAACAGATTCATGAATGCATTAAAGTGACGCATCATTTACAATGTGCAGGTGCCACCGTGAGCACTCATACGGCTCTGTCCCGTACCTCCACGTCTTGACTGAAGTCCAGAGCGTCTTCTCCTGCTCCCAGCAGCGTGTGCAGCACTCTCTGCTTCACCTGCTCCCACTGAACCAGCATCGACTCCCGATGGTACTCTTCAGCCAGCAGGAACGTCTGAACAAACGGCGATGGGAAGCAAGCCTCCAGTCATATTCGAGCATGCAGACTGACACGGTTTAACCTTTAATATCGTTTTGGTGCTGCTGGTTTGAGATCTCAGTGCTTTTGTGGGAAAAACACAGCTCACTGGGATCAAGCTGGGATTGTCCTTAACATGGTCTCTGCCCCAGCACCAGGTACTCAAACCTTCCTGTTTGTGAGTGGCAGCAAATCACAAATAAGTCGGCTTAAAGTCAAGATGACCTTAAAGTTAAAGGAGCTAAAATGATGCATTTGCAGGCAGGATGAGTGGAGGGGTCTGCACTAGAAACGAGCAAAATAATTTGTCCTTGTAGTACAAGTACGTTAATCCACATCCACACGGTAAGATGAACGTCGCACACTAAACTGGGTTTAACAGCAGACCCCTGTGAAGTCGTCCACCAGGACGCGGCGGCGTCTATTTTAACCCTCCACAGAGACTTCAAAGTGAGATAATGGGAACTCGAGATAATTGAATCTCCAGCTTAGGGAGATGCAAATCTAGACTAAAGCCACCATTTACTGGGTTAACTTGGTCAAAGCTTTAAACAATTTAAAAACTGCATTAAGTCTAAAAAGATATTAAAATTGTATTTAAATCGTGAGTATAAACGTTCCTGTCAGCAGCACATCACAGGAGTTTAACAGTTTAAAAAGTTTCATGTTATAAATGTATTAATTCTGTTATCAGGCTTTTTCCTGCACAATTTTTAGTTTTAGAAACACAAAGCATGCAGCAGCACAGCTGCAGTGGTTACTGTAACAACCATGTTGATGTCAAAACTAAAGCTACGAGATAAAAATCTGCAGGAACATCTAACACCCGCTTTCTTTTTAATCTTCAGTGCATTTGTTTTCCCCACCCTTGCACATAAGTCCCTTTCCTCTCTCGGGGAGCGCAGACAGATAATGGGAACGGCAGCTAATTAAACGCGGGGCCTATTAGCTCTGCACATCAGGGAAGCCATTTCAGAACCATTCCCCAAAGGTTCACACCAGAAGGACTTTTAGATCACAGCGAGCAGAAATGACTAAAAATGTCGTTTTTAAGTGTTCGTATTGTGATGCTACGAGACAGTGAAACAAAGCTTTTGTAAACCTCAGTATACGACAAACAAACACACACGGTGTCTGTGACTGTGGGGACTAATTATCATCTTCTTTTTTAATCATCTAAAGAATAAAAAGTATAATAGCACTCGGACGTGCGCCCTGCAGGCCTGCGTTACTCTGAGAGTGCCTGTGAACTAGTTTCTACACTGCAGGACTAAAG
Organism: Neolamprologus brichardi; assembly: GCF_056152115.1. Lineage (NCBI taxonomy): Eukaryota > Metazoa > Chordata > Actinopteri > Cichliformes > Cichlidae > Neolamprologus > Neolamprologus brichardi. The sequence goes on along the minus strand of NC_142110.1, from coordinate 1,369,903 downwards.
ACTGCGAGGCCACGAGACTCTGGACGGATACCGACCCTGCGGCGAGACTCCTCGATGGCGGACAGGAGGGCGTTGTCCCTCTCGTTCTTCAGGAAGCCCTGCGGACACACAGACAGATGTGGGGAGAAGAGGAGTCACGGTGATGAACACAGAAAGCAGGATATGAAGCGAAACGGAGATAACCTGCATCCTTGAGGGAAGATTTAGCAGGTGCATCATTTACTATTCAGGAGACCGTTCCCGTTTTCGGTTTTCTTTCCTTCCAAGTTGGGATTAGGATGACGGCCATGTTAACAGACGTAGAGGAGGCCGTGCCCGTGCTTTTCGGTGGCCACGGCCTCCATTTTGGTGCAAACTCGAGATGGCTGCACACACACGTCCTGGTTGGGGCCCTTTCAGTGAGGATGGTGACGATTTCATGCACAAGCTTCAGATTATCAAGAGGGCCAGATGTTACTTATTTAAAGTTGCACTGCTGTTTGTGCTTCGTCTCTGCCCATCGTTTATTTTACTGCCTATAACTGAGTTATTGTTTTCAAAAAACATGAAATAACCCAAAGAAATACAAGTTTCCAGATTCATATGCAGAGGGTGGCCGACTCCCACAAAACGATTTTACCACGAAAAACCCAGAAAAATCTGCAAATTCTAAAAATAAACCCCGATTATTCAAACTGCAGCTGTCCTGCTTGTGTCACTGACTAATAGGAAACACACTGAAACAAAGGTCAGTGCATTTATTTAAATGATCTATTTCGATTTGTCAGAAAGCTTCACTGTGCATCATGCAAAGGTGCACTTCTATCACGTGCAGGTAAGTACTGCTGCTAACCTTGAGTTCTTCTGCTTTTTTAGGTTTATATAACTGCAGGTCGTGCAGCTCGGCCATAATAGCTTCTTAGACTGAGGAAGGTTGTTCCCTTTGTCAGATAACAGAATAATCATTTACTGCTGAATTATCTGAAGCAAGCAGTTGATCAGAGACACAGCTAGTTTCCAAAGCCAAGAACGGTTTATTCAGCTCTTAAGAAGCTGAATTTGCTCCTGTCCTCTCGTGTGCGTCTACGTCCAAATGCTCGGCTCAGTCCAATTTCTACCTCTTCCTTTTACAAGCTCATCACCTCTGCCTGACGCTAAACGGGCAATTTGCATGAACACCTTTCTGAAGAACTGTCAATAACAAAACACCATCAAGTAACTCACAATGAAGGTACAGCAGGCTTACCACAGGTTACCACAGGTTACCGATCCTAACTGGATCAGTCAAAGAAAGACATTAAAAACATGATTATCGGATTTTACGTGCTGATTTTGTCTGACGGCTCTGTGGGTGAGCCTTTTTACAGTGAGAATAAAAAAGAAAACACACACATAAAATGTTCAGTAGGTTTATTATAAAGAAAAAATGAGCCCTATATAATCGTGTAGTTGTACAGCATACTGCAGCCTTCACACACACAGAGCTTTATCTCTTTTGGCTTTTTCACGGTGTGCCGTTGGTTCTGCGATGAGCCCACCGACAGTTTAGCAGACTGACGTCTACGTGCTGCTGCTGTTTACCGTCACCAGGGGGCAGTGTCCCACGCGCAGACACTAAGTTCTAACACAGAAAGCAGAGAACTGTTCGCTGCTCTTTTCACGCCGATGCTTGAAAATATTTTCTTTACGCTTTTTCACACTTCTCCCGTTTATGTACGACCTCACTTTTCAACCAATCAGAGTTGAACCTGTGTGTGATTTGCGGCCTGTCTGCGTGGGATGTATAACCCTCTTCATGTAGCACAGGCAAACACCTACACGCACCAACAGAAACTATAAATCCATGTAGATGCACTCTTAGATAAAGCAAGAAATTTGAAAACATTGAAATATTCATTTTCACTATTTAGCTCCGTAGATTTATGACAGCGTATTTCAACTCTGTTGGCTCTTTGGGTCTAAACAAGAGGAAGTTACAGCTTAGCTAATGCATGATGAAAATGTGCAGAACGTTAAATTTGACTAGCACAACCTGCCATCACAGACATGTCAGTGACTGATTATCAGTATTTGTATTTCTCCGTGTTAATTATTTCTGGGCTTTAAACATTAAACATCTGACAGCACATGTGGAGCAGTATTGATATCATTTGGGTTTTATTTCGCTTCAGGCACGCTACGGTCTGTCAAACAACATCTTTATAACGAGCATATTTTCCATCTTGGAAACAGCTGAAACTACTCATATTGTGACATCTTCAAAGCTGCAGAAGAAGAGTTCCCGTCACAAAAGATGATGCCAAGATCCAAAAAAAGTCTCTGCAGAGGTCGGTCAGAAAATAGGACAGAAACGTTTCCTGCTGCAGTCGCTGCAGGTGTTTGAGTTTACGTGGCTCATCTGGTTTTGTGCTACAGTTGAATTTTAGAGACGTTGTCGTGTTAAACCGTAATGGATCGCGTCTCTAAAACGGGTCAGTACCGCGTCACTGAGTTCAAGCCACAGCATTCGTTCAGGTCAGTGTAAAGTAACAGAGAAAGACATCATGTACTTCCTCGTATTACTGTGTGAAAATCTAATCATCTATGACAGATTATCCACTGCAAATTAAAGAAGAAAAACTGGTGTTTGCACGGCTGACAGCCAAGTTAAAGGTAAACTTGGTGAACTTATATGCAACACCATTACTCTGGTAATTAAGAAAGAAAAGAAGCTACTCCAACGTCGCCCGTTTATCGCAGCAGCTCATCCCTGCTACCCTTAGCTTCCCTTTTCCTGCTCTGTCCCTCCCTCGTTTCTTCCCCGCCTCACTTTCCCGGGAGAGGCTGACAATAGGTCTAAATTTAACCACTCAAACCAAAGACGAGCTCAGGTCAACACTCGCAGGAGAGCTGCACTGGAAAAACGAAGAGAACAGGAAACGTTCACAGATCAGAGGCTGATTGCGATGACTCCAAGTGTTCTTGTAAATTGGAGAAAAGGCAATGAGACTGACGATCCTTACAGAAACAGGCAGGGGGCGGGGCTTAAAGCATCTAAAACTACAGCGGTACATTGGGCACCGGGGGGGAACTGCCTCGTCATTTTTCCTTCAACAGGTGGCAAACATTTGTCATTATCAGTGCTGCCAACCACTTGCCTATACATTACTTTTTGTGCCAAGTGTAAATCGATGAGTTAGCCAAAAGCTGAGGCCAACAATCGCATTTATCTGACATGCAAATGATTTCTGTCTTTGTGGCTTTGGTTGATGAATCACTAAATCAAATATACAGCAGTTAGATATCTGATAAAAAGCACTGCTGGTAACTGGAAACACTGTTTCCCTCCTCACCACAGGAGGTGGCCAGTTTCACGTAACTGCTTCTTAAAATGTTTGAAGCTTCGTCGCAGGCAGGCGCAGCATCGCTGTCGCATATAACCTCTTTATATTTTTGATCAGCGCTACACAGTCCGAAGACTTGGCACGCTGTTCAGACCCAGACACCAGCATTTCGCGCTGACTAATCGCTGCCAATGTTTGATTCCTCCTCGTATTTGTTCCCAAATGGTAAAAATAACCATAAAATAGAGAAACGCATTTAAAAAAAGCAACGCTGAAACATTTAGAAGTAAGAAAGATGAAAAAACACATTTTAATAAATGTGCTTATCACGCTCGATGATGCACTGAGCACCGGGGTATCAAAGATGCACGTTTCTTTTGCCCCACCCCTGTATTGTGTATCCTCAGAGATCTGCAACCTGCTGTGAACACCCACAGCCTGCTGGCCAGACAGCCCAGAAGCTTCTACAGGAAGAGGAGCACTGCCACTGAAAATTATTTAATCATGGTTGATAAATCAGGAAATACTGATGGGGGTGGGAAGGAAGGTAAAGGCGAGGACGAGTCGGCCTTCAAATATAAATACAAACGATCCAAGTTCCATTCTTTGTCTCCAAATTCATCGACAGCATGGAGATGATGTGAAAGATCGGTGCACATTTGACTCTAAATATATTATTTTCTATACGCCAAAATGAAACATGACTAAATGTTAGCAGACAGTATAAACGTGATATTTAAAAAGGTTTCTCTTCAAACTTGTACGCATGCTAAATCTCTGTGCATACAGGCCCCCGTCTCCACTGCTAATGACAGTCACGCCATCTATGCATAAAGGTAATCTTATTTTATACTCGTTCAAATCAGAACATCTGAATTTTCACTCTTTTGAGCCAGCTTCATGCTTATAACACTATACGAACAATATTAAGATACCGAGTCGACGCAGAAACGTGTGATTTCCAGGAATCTAGAGGTTACAGAAGGGCACGTTCAACGAGCCGACGGGGAAAAGCCTCACTGTGGAAGTCATTATGAAGCAAAGCAAAAACATTTAGCATGACAGAACGAACCGACCACTGCCTGAGTGTGTGTGTGTGTGTGTGTGTGTGTGTGTGTGTGAGTGAGAGAGAGAGAAACCCCACCCTTTCACTCTTTCACTTCCTGTGTGGTGAAATAGAAATAAAGAACATAAATATAACATGTCAGTATAAATGATCAGAGTGCCTCACATTCACAAATGACTCAATCACCTCCATCATCATGTATGTCCGCACACTGTGCACAGCAGAGAAGACATGACAAAAAGTAAGACGCACAAAGCCCATACCCATCAGTGACTGAGTATATGTGTGTATCCATGTATGTATGTGCAATACTCACTCATGAGGAGCCTTTCTGCCTGTCTGGCAGACAGACGAGAGGGAGGATGAGACAAGGAAAAGTAAAAAACTGGTTTTCAGTTCTTTGTCTGAGCCTAGGTACGCCGGCTCTGACAGCCCATCGCCCCTTCGCCTCTCCATCCCACCGTGTCACCGTGCCAGGGCAGCAGCGGCGGCCGCCATGCTGGGGCGTGTTCCCTGTGCCCCGTCGAGCCGGCATGGCGGTCCGCTCGCAGCCTTTTCCCCGTTCAAAGCAGGCCAGTGACTCTGGTGCGTGAGCCGGAGAATCGAGTGAAAGTGCCACATCAAGACTCGCTGGAGGTTGTTTTATTGTCGGAGGGCTGTACCAACTGAGCGTTCAGACACGGGGGGAACCCGCGAGAAAGAACTATGGATTCATATAGAATATCAGTTCCTGCCATCAGCTGACACCCCCGCCCCCCCCAAACAGCCATTCTCCATCCTCGGTCTCTCTCCATCTCTCACTTCGTCCTAGCATCTCTGACGGCCCTCCCTCAGTCCCACTCATTTTCTTCTTTTTTTATCCATCTATGCATCCTTCTTTTCTTCCCTCCTTCTCTCCTCCCTCCTTCAGCTCAATGCAATTATAGTAATGGATTTTTCCCCCTCGGTTGATGGCTTCCGACATCCTGTCTCGAAATGAGGCTAATCATGCTCTTAAGGGTCATGTTTAGTTAATGAAGGGTTTGGGAGGCACATGGGGAGAAAGGGGATGGGTTGGTGGGTGCGTGGGGGGTATTCCTATATGCAGTCTGTCTATTATAGTGCACACGTGCACACACAAACAGCTTCAGGCATGTTAATCCATGCACTTCCTGAAGTTTTGTGCACATAGCCTCTCACACACACACACGACTGGATTCATGTGTGCAGGCAAGCAGACAGGGATGCACGCAACCACGTGCAGACAAATCTATGCTACACATTCATTCATAAATACACGCTTCAGACACCGTATACAGCAGCGATCGATAGCGCCTGACGCACAGGCATGCAATCTCAGCACACGAAGCTTGTGCACGAGAGACACACACATCCTGTGAAGCTATGTCAGGAGCGTTCGTGTATCTCAGCAGATGCTCTGGGCTTAGCCAACTGCGTCCGCTGAACGCATGCCATCACTGCTGAGGGATATGTGTGTGTTTAAGGGCTGGGGAGGGCAGAAGAACAGGAGAGGAAGAGAAAGGATGTAAATGGGAGAAGCAGAAAAATGTGAAAATATGCAATTTAAGAGAGAAAGGGGAAAAAATGAAAGCAGAGAAACACGCAGAACGAGTGTGATGTACGAAAAAGGAGAAAGAGAGCATTGGCAGAGAAAGATGGAACAGTGAAAAGTGAGACAAGGACAGGGAGACGGAAAAATATTGAAGCCAGTCGCCATTTTTCTACCCGCTCTGCTCTCTGCCTTTCACTTGTACAGTTTCATTTTTCTGCTCTTATCATGTGATCTCTTCTCTTTCTCTGCTTTTTGAATCCTTTCCTGTTAATCCTTTGTAAGCAGACTGCACTCTGATAAAGACCCTAAACATGAGATGTAAATATATTCACGTTTGGAACAAACTAAGCCTCATCTAACCAACCACATAATCTTACTAAATATGAAGTTGTCCATAGTATGTGCAATCTAAAAACATGCTAATCCCTGCTAGCAGCTCCGACGTCCACGAAGCCCAAAATCTAAGACGAGCCACAACCTATAGGAGCGCTTCAGCATATATCACACAGCACTGCCCTCTACATGCACGCGTGTGTGAGCCGCAGAGCCATGTACCAGCTCACTCGTGCGCAAACACACACATTTACACACACACTCATAAAAACTCAGCACATTTTCCATTTCCTTTGTGTCCCGTCTATCCTGGAGAACTACAGCCTCGACTGCCTCGCACCCCTTAAACCTAATGAAACACAATCTGACGCACTGAGGTCGGGTTGAGGAGCGAGGATGCACACGTTAGAGGTCCTTGGTTACATTTGGATACATTGTTTGATTTCAGGGTTGCCATGGGTGCACATGTGTGAGTCAGCAGCGGTAACGGGGAAAATGTAAAGCGTAGATTTAAATTGAAAGTTAAACTGATGATGAAAAGTTGGCTGATGAATAAAATCATTGACAGACTGCAGATAAAACAACAATATGTGATTGTAAAACAGAGACTCTGTCCGTGTGCAGCGATAATATCTGGGGTGTTAGATAAATATAGACAGGCTACATCCTTTGTGTGGTTATAGGAATGCATCTGTACGAACAATAACTTAAATAGTCGCCTGTGAGACAAAGAAAAAAGTCTAATATGAAGTGTATCGTGACAGGAAAGGAAGCAACAAGATCAAAGTTTTAGTAACAGTAAACTAAAGCTTCACTCCTAATTAATATTAATCAAAGCTAATTAAAAAAGAAAAATGTGCACTGATTTTGGGGATGCTTCCATTTGTGTAACTCCATCACGTACAAACACAGGTGGTGCTGAAATGTGAGATTGAACTGAGCAGTGCGAGAACGTGACAGAGGTCCTGAAAGTGGCGATGACAAACGCATATTTTAGCATTTACACAGAAAAGGAATGAGTCTCCAACGATGATGACTGAAGAGCGAACGCGGCCCTAAAGAAAGTGTTTTTGTCGCTGTAACAGTGACGAGAAAACGTGTTTTAAGCACTGCAAATATAAAGAGTTTTATTAAATATTTAACAAGAATACTCCTGTTACTGCACCAGCTGTGTAATTATAGAATAAACCATTTATTTATTTTCAGTAGGCAGTATTTCCACCTTTCTTTCAAAAGTAACTAAGATTTGAGCAACTACATCAGTGCATCTGAGTGTAAATCGCAGGTCAAATGTAGCGTCTGTGTGTTAAGAATACTCTGGAAAGGCTGTTCAACAAAGTGCATCAAACAGCTTATTGGTGATGCCTTCTTCATTATCGTCGTCATCATGATCAAATAACCGCTCTGCTCCTTTGTGTATACTTGACGATATAAAGTGGCTGAGCCTGCCATCAGTTAAACGGAGGGAAAAAGCTGAGCTCAGTTTCTCTTTTCAATGGTTCAAATTTAAACTAAATGTCTTTGTTGTTTTCTTATTCTGGCTGAAATTCTGCTTATTTTTTGGCACACTGTCATGGAGCCAAACACGCCCAGTTAAATTAGGTTCACAATTAGTCACAATTTGCAATTAAATTCAAACTGTGTGTATGTGACGTTATGATCTTCATTAAAAGAGGATTTCCCATGGGGGAGCAGACAGCTTTCTAAATGACTCACCTTGGTCTGGCTAGATTCGCTTAAACTGCTGTAAAGCAACTAAAAAGGCTAAAACATAAATCTTTTTGATGCTGCTAAAGACTAGATTTACCTTTAGTTTGGGGGCGGTAGAGCAGAGCATCACAACGTTACGATTTAAGACCAAAGTAAACAACTATTTTTGGCAAAGGCTCACTGCGCCACTAAACAGGCTTAATGAAGATGGTGAAGACTTTGTTTAAGCTCCATTATGCAGTTAGCCTGGCTGTCCAGAAATCATCCTATATTGTGCTTATAGATTACACATATATATGAAAGACTACTGTGTGCAGTCTATGCATCCAACAATCTGACATCTGGAGTCCAATCCTGACTCAAGCTGATCTACGGAGCCGATCTTTTCAATTCTCTATGTTCTGGGTTTACCTCACAAAGCCTCAGCAGCAGAGCTCCAGCTTATTAGTTTAACACTGGTATCAGATAACTACTTGGCATCAGCAGATACCCGCAGCAGCATCAGTATCATACGAAAAACTGTACAGTGCGCTCCATTAATTTTCCATTTTTGATCATAATTATTTATACTGAATATGCTCAACGCAGGGCCCATTAGGTAAATGCCAATACAACACTACTATCTCAGCTGACTTTCCATTTATCTGACCAATTCCTGTAATGTGGCTGTTTAAACTGAGCAGCTGTTTGTGTCTGAAACAGCAGCGGAAAATTTCTCCTGAAATAAAACGTAATGCAATGTCATCTTCTAGACCCAGAAGAGCAATCGCAGGGAGGCAGAGTGCTCGTGTGTGTGTGTGTGTGTGTGTGTGCGTTCACCCTCACACTGCCAGAAGCTGAGTGCTTTTCCAGTCAGTGAGTGAAACCCCCCCTGGCCAGGATACATCTGGCCGACCAATAAGAATAAAGAAGATTTCAATGAAACAGAGAAGAGGCTGGACTGCAACAGTGGAAGAAAAAAAACACAGAGATAAGAAAGGAGGGTGATAGAGTGGTGGCACATGTATGTGTAAACCTGATGGAGAGAACAGATATAAGTAACCAATACAGGAGGATTAAGCAGGGTGGGAATAAGGGATGGAGAGAGCACTCAGGGAGCAGAAAATCTGGTACTCAACATTAAAAGAATAAACTTTGATATTGCACTTTCAGACTTCTAACAGAACCTTTGTTTTAGATTTAAACCTTCTGTCTCCAATACCGTCAAAACAGTTCAAGATTCACATGTACCATAGGAGCAAACGCAGCTTTGAGCCTGCAGCCTAAAACAAAGCACAGAAGCGCACGATAAGCTCACTTTGTTCTACCTCCCTGCTATCACAGTTTCTCCATAACTCGTATAATCTTCAGATCTAACCAACTTCTACTAGAGCAGCATGGCCTCTGGCAATCCATCAGACATCTTCACGCTCAAACCTGCCAAACTACAAGACAGTTTCACACACATAACACAACTACCTCCTCACGCCTGACTAAATGCGACAACATGCCAACCATGTATCCGTCACAAATGCTGTACACACACACAGTCACAGCACAACCTGCAGAGCCACATCTATACATTATGTGACATGCACTGCTTTTACATGGGTGAAAGCTTTTTTAATTTAACTCCACAGATGTAGTTTAGTGTGACTGATGATACATGTCATCATATAGTAAAGTACAGTCTAATGAATTTGCAGAAAGAAAATATGATTAAAACTCAAAGTTAAAGAGAATAAACAGCACAATGTGACCTTGAAACCAATGAGATTTTCCATGACTGTCCACAAAAACAGAGCCTGTGGGTCACACAGCAAACCCAATTTTCCACTGGAATAATTAACTCGTTGGCTTTGTGTACTTATTTCTGTTATCTCTTAAATCTTTGTTCTGTTCAGCCTCCGGTTGTAAATTTCAACATTTTCAGCCTTTAACTAACAAACTTCACACTTGCTCGGTTTTTATCAGGCTTATCTTGTCAGTGGGGACACAATGCAGACTTATTATCTACAGTTAATTACTTTCAGACCTTAGCCACAAAACAAATTTAATCCTCACTTCCAAATGCAGTGAAATATGCACATGCTTATTAAAAGACTACGTACTAGTCTCTTACCATCTGTCAATGGATTATTTCGTATTTCACTCCACAAAATACCTCTCAGTGCTCTCAGTAGTAAGCGAGTCTTCCTCTACTGAACCAGTTCATTTAGGTTAAAAACACTGCATTAGCAGCTAGCTAGCAGCTAGTTTATGGTACCTGTATGTCCGTGTCTTTGACTGGCTCCAGGGGCTCAAACGTGGTGGCAGCGCTGAGACTTTCTAGCCTCTGAGAAATGTGGAAGATGTCTAAACCTCTGGAACCAAGGAGGATGGACCTGAGGTGAAACAGAAAGGTGATAAAGAACTGCCTGACAAATAACTGTAGTTGCTCCACGTGACCACTAGAGGTCGCAGAACGCTTTACCACCGTTACAGAACCCATCGTTACACTGTAGCACTGATGTGAACTGTTACACATCAGATCAGGTGTCATCACATACATCACAGAGAGAATTTCAATCTAATATCAATGCAGTTTGAAAATTAATAGATTAAATCCTTTAAATATCACTCAAGCTTATTGAGGAATATCTTCTTTAAATCTTTAAAACCAAACGTATAGTTTAGAAACGAGTGTGTCTATCATAGAGATTAATGGGAAACAAAGGAAAAATGATTTTATACTTTACATTTTATTTACATGAGAATATATTGCAGTAGGTTATACTAAATCACACCTGTCAGATACACAGGAGTCTGTTATTGTGAAACGTGTATTATTATTAGTAGGATTCTTACCACTATATATAAAAAGGAACTCTTCCCAGATCTTTAAAAATTAGACCTGATGCCTTGTGTGACTGTTTACCACCAATTTAGTTCCCTAATAGCCCGTCCCTTTCTTTACTGGTATTGGGACCTAATTACTTTATTTATACAACTTTGTACACATAGATAACCATTCATTTGCCCCCCCCCCCCAGTTTCTTGTGTATGCATTGGCACATGTATGTATGTTATATGTGGGAGTTTATGTGGGATGGATGGAGATATAAGTAACGACACATAAGGATGATTATTATTGTTATCATAGATGACATTGCTGTTTGCACTCCTCGTCCTTACATGATGTGACCACGATCAGTATGTAGTTAATCACACTCCCAGTTCCCCCAACCCTATTCTTTTTATTTGAACTTGTCCTGTTTGTCTATGCTCCATGTTTCATGTCCTGTGACACTTGTAACTTATTATCTGTTATTATCAGTAGTATCAGCAGTAATATTATGATTAACAGTGGGACATTTTCTGCCTATCTGCACATACTGATGTTCATATTTCATACTGTTCTTGGTTGTATCTTGTTATTTTATAGTTCAGCTTTATTTTGTTGTTTGCTGGTTTACTCTGTGACTACTAAGTGTTTTTGTTTCCACTCTTATAGCACTGTGCAATAACAGAAACCACAAGAATTTCCCTCAGGAAAACTAATAAAGTTCTATCTTATATTTCTTACGCTTTTACGTCTGCAGCATCTTGGGAGGTGCGGGTCAGGGTGCGGGATCGAAGCCTCTCCCCCGCCTGCTGGATCTCCTGAAGGTTCCTTTCGACGTGAGGAAGTTCAGACACTGCTTCGGTCTCAGCAGCCAGCTGCTCTGCCTGCTGCAGGAGCTCCCCAAATCCCTCTGTATCCATGCTGCTATAGAGAAACAAATGAAGATATTTACATGTAACATCATCAGAGGTGAGATGATTAGTGTACAGTGGTTTGGGGAGCTATAATTTTAGGGTGCTCACATCCTTTTGGGGGGAAAAGGTATAATTGACCTCGACAATTTTACATAAATATGTTGCTGTTATTTTAGAAGCCTAATCAACATTGTACCTCACTGACTAAAGGTTTTGTATGTATTTTTTGTTGTTCATTTTCAATCCTTAGAAGAAGGGACTGGGTTAAAATGTACTGCAATTCCTCAACTGCGTGGATGGAGATTTACACAAATTCAGAAGTAAACGTAAAGTGAGCACGTAAACGTTTCAGACGTAATATAGCTGAGAACTGCCACAACAACAACAACAACAAAACACGTTTAGGACTAGGCCTAGTCGATAACATACAAACTGTGAATAACATAAACACCCATGTATATAAGGACATACAGCTGTGAGCTTTCGGACAGTTGACAGCAACACCTGGAGCGCGCGCATGGAGCGCTGTGGTGTTAGCTTGGTTGCTATAAACTAGCTTTAGGAACAGCAACAAAAATGTACAGTTTCAAATGAAACTTAATTCCGGCTGCTGTGAAGTGGCGTGATGTGAATCACGATAAAAACATGTTTGAATTCATTTTATTTTATTGTAGTGCTGTCCTTTTGGCTAAGCTTCGTTAGCATGCTAACATGTAGCTACAAGTCAGAATGAATTACACTGTGCAACGTTAGCTAGCATACTAAGCTGCTATTATTCCTACATATGCTCAGTGTTGCGTTAACTCAAAAAGTTCATTTTGATGACGCGGCTGGAAGCAACTACACTTCATACCTGTTGTGTGAGGTGGGAGAAAATACGGTCCTGTTTATACTCCACGCGTGAATGTATTTACAGTTATCTTCTGTTACTCCGTTTCTTCAGCACACAAGTACATTATTTGCCCCGACCGGCACTTCTGGAGTTGATCGTGATTGGACAATCCCGCATCCCTCCCGGAAGTTCTTCTTCTTCTCTAGTTTCAAATATTAACGAAGCATATCGTCACCTACTGTCATAATTTATTATTATTATTATTATTATTATTATGACACTAAGTAGTAGGATAACTCTTCTAAATATAGGCAGAAACGTGTACAATATGAAAAGCTGTAGTCGCTTTTAGAAGTATTCTTTGTCAAAAGTTTCAGTATTAAAATGCTTGTTTTGTTACTGTAATGCTTACTTAGGGTGGCTGTGGCTCAGGAGGTAGAGCAGGTCACCTACTAATTTGGAAGGTTGCTTTAGCCAAGATACTAACCCCAAGCTGCTTGTATGAATGTGATAGAAAGCATTTGTGTAGGAGAAGCATAGAAAAAGAGTGCATGAACAGTGTATGAATGGGTGAATGAGGCAATTTGTGTAAAGTGCTATGATTAGTCCGTTAGAAAGGTGCTATATAAGAACCAGTCTATTCATATGCAGTTGAACTACCTCTATGTGGGCACAGAGGCAGGTAGACTTTTGCTCATAGAGTCATGTTGACAAGTTTCAGTCATTTGCTGCAGCAGCAGTCCTTTATCATAAAAAAAAAAAAAGACACACAGTTGAAACCTCAGTTAAGATATCTCATGAATTTGATGTGCAGTTAAACGTTTATACAGTGACAGAAAGCAAAGTGTCACTGGTCCAGCTCACTTAAAGGCTACATGTGGCCCATCGTGTAAAATTAATTTGTTATCCCTGTTTTAGATAGTCTCAAGATTCATCTGTTGTCTGTGGGGAACAGGCATACATTTAAACTCTATTGACATCATTTGATTTTTATTTATCTCAATTTTGCTGCTGCCTTGAGACAAAACCACTGGCTTCAGGTTAAATCACAAAGATCCGATGAGTTCCTGCTTCCAAGCTGCAGTCTGTGGCTTCATCAGGAGAAATCTGGTCATGTGGCGCACAGTCGCCTTGAGCTACTTTGTTATATAATACAATATGTATGATCCTATTATACAACAAAAAGCAGACAGAAAGTGAGGCACAGGGATTGTATTACTCTTGAATACAAAAGTACAGAAATCTGGAAGCTATGCTGAGTCTTCCGCTGGTCCCAGGGATCATCAGTTAACCTCGTGACTGGAAAAACTCACATGTGAGAGAGAAAAACAACCAGTGAGGACAAATGAAAAAAGACCCAGTTCACATTAATCAGTGACAAAGATCACAGTAAGCATAAAAATGATAAGCAAACTGTGTTGGATCTCAGTAACAACAGTTTGTACCACAGAAGAAAAGTGCAAATGTAGCCAAGTTATTGTTCAATGTTAAAGCTTTTAGTTGTGTCTCCAATTTATTTTGAAGCTGTTTGTTTTCATTACCATCAGCATCCAAAGCCCCAAATACTTTGGCTCTTCTTTCAGATGCAGTGACGTTGAGGTCCAGTCCAGGCGACTCATTGTTCTCCTAATTTCTCTTGTATTTTGTGGCCTACATTGAGTCTGGTGCGCTGGTTGGAAACTGCCCCAGTTATTCTATCTTCTCATTAATCACAGGATCTTTTTTTAGCATTTGGGCTCAACAGTTCAAGGCCTCGTTTGTTGTCAGTTTACCACCTGAATCGTGGAGCCATGGTGTATTAGCAAGCTGCTTCATAAGGCACAAACCATCATTGGTCAGAATCTGGAGGCGTGTCAGTCAGTAAGAGACAGACGTCACCAAACTTTACACCAGGGGTGGGCAACTCCAGAGAGCCGGTGTCCTGGAGGTTTTAGATGTGTCCATGATCCATCACAGCTGATTTAAAGGGCTAAATGACTCCTCAGCATTTCTTAAAGTTCTCCAGAGGCCTGGTAATGAACTCATCATGTGATTCAGGTGTGTTGACCCAGGGTGAGATCAAAAACCTGCAGGACACCGGCACTCGAGGCCTGGAGTTGCCTACCTCTGCTTTACACGCTCCACACCACACAGACAGCAGAGCCTTTCTGTGACAGCTCCACAGACCTGCTCCATATTTATATTTCTGTATTTGTGAATGCAGTCTGCACTTCTTTATTGCTCAGTCTCAGTCTTACTTTTCTTTATTTATTATTTTCTTTTTATTCTGTTTTATAAATAAAGATCTAACAGCTTATGGCCTTCCCCATGTGCCTGTGGAACTTTAACTTAACTCTGTTTGTTATTTATTTTTTTATCCTACTGCTGCAACACAATCATTTCCTCTGTGGGATCAGAGATTTAAGGAACTCTCCTGAAGAGTTTGGAAGAATGCTCTAATCCAGGGGTGGGGAACTCCAGGCCTCGAGGGCCGGTGTCCTGCTGGTTTTAGATCTCACCCTGGGTCAACACACCCGAATCACATGATGAGTTCATTACCAGGCCTCTGGAGAACTTCAAGACATGTTGAGGAGGTGATTTAACCATTTGAATCAGCTGTGCTGGATGAAGGACACATGTGAAAGCTGCTGGACACCGGCCCTTGAGGCCTGGAGTTTGACACTCCCACAGCTTTACAGATGCTTTCTTTTGAACTATGCACTGATAACAAGTTGGATAATCATCATATTTGACCTCGACTGACCACAAAGATTTTCCCAGATTCTTGGCAATGTTGTTCCTAAATGGTTTCACCCATTCTGAACACACAAGTCTAAGAGTAGTGAACCCTCTTCTCTATCTTCAGTCTCTGGAATGACCTCTTTTTGTGCCTAATTATGTTACTAACCTGCTGCTAAATAATTTGAGAAACATTCAACCAGATCAAACCTGAAATGTTTCACTGGCTCAAATAAAAATGAGCGAAAGAAAATAATACAATAAAAAACTAACTCATGTTTGTTCTGATGTGTTTGTAGCTTTAAAATTTTAATTAAATATTTGGTTTGAATTATACACAACTCAAAACTGATGGTGACAACTTTACCTACAGGCTTCAGTTCATTAAGCTGTTGCTAATAAAGTTTCCCCCTCGTGTGGTCTGACTCTTTCAAACAGCCGAAGCCTTCTCTGCTGGTGATAACAACAACAACATGAAACACTTTTTAAAAATACCAACAACAAGAAAAATGTTTATTTTGTCTTTTCCTGTATGTACAAAACATTATAACAAACTAATTTAAAGGCCAGATCACATTCTTATGATACGCTACACTCATCAGTCCTGTATGTACAACGAGTCCCAGCAGAGCAGGAGTCTCCTCAGACTCTATTTGAACTGGTTATCAATGAGAGTGCCCTTCATCTTGGCCTTCTTGGCCTCCAGCTCAGCCAGCTCCTGCAGCCTCCTCTTGCTCATGCCCTTCCTCTCCAGCTGCTTCTCGATCACTTTGGCATTCTGGGCATAGGAGTCCGCCACCTCCCTGGCCTCGATCTCCTCCTCCTCCTCGTCGATAGTGGAGACGGTGACGGAGCTGAACTTGCCCATGTCTTTGGTCCGCTTGGTCATCATCACTCGGACTTTCTTGGGAGCCTCGGGCTGCTTCTGGCTGTAGACGCTGGTGTTGCCGAAGCCCTGCCCGAACTTGACCACGGCCCCGTCCACGATGAAGGTGGCCGGGTTGTTCTTCTCCTGGTGCTGGTAGAAGAGCAGCAGGCCGCATTTGCCGCACTTCTTGCGGTACTGCCTCTCGATACCCTCGGCTCTCTTGATGTACGTGTTTTCGTCCTCCTCCACGTTGCAGAACTTGTGAGCGTGTTTGGCGGCGTCGATCACCCGGGCTTTGTCCCGGGGTCTCATGGGCAGCTTCTCCAGCTGGCAGTCCAGGACCAGAACCATCTGGCCGCACAGGCAGTAGTAGACGTGGAGGGGCTTCTCTCCGTCGTCGTACTCCTCCCGGTCTCTGGTGTCCGAGCACACGACGCTCCTGGAAACCACCTTCGGCATGTTCACACGCGTGGGTGTATTTTACTACCAGGACGGGATCAGAAACACCACTACAGCCAAACTTGCCCAGAAAATAGAAACAACGCAATAGTTCCTGTGTGCAGCGACGATATTGTTCCCGCGAGAAACCCAAGTGTCGAATATTTGTTCCGCCTTCATAGATCGTTCCGTGAAACTCAAAATAAATACATTTTATAACAACCCTGTGCTGATAGGAGTGCTGATGTTTTATTAAAAACACGACAAACCCCAAACTAAGAAATACAACTTTATTACAGATTAAACGTATGTATGTAACACTACCTCACAACAATAGTGCTCTTTATTGCAAGCACCTACAGAGGAGCTCTAGACCTCCAGGGCAGGTGTCAGATCTCACCCTGGGTCATCAACACACCTGAATCAAATGTTTAGTTCATTACCAGGCCTCACGTTGAGGTCATTTAAGTCAGCTGTGTTGGATCAAGGACACATCTAAGACCTGCAGGTCCACCCTTAGGCTACAGTAACAGAGCAGAGGAGGATCCTCCGCACGATTGGAGGTGAGGGGAAAGACAGGATCAAGAGACTGCAAAAAGGATATTACGTATTTGCCCCCCCCCCGATTCAACCAGGCAAACGGGCTTACAAGTTTAAATTCCATTTCTGGTTAAACATGTCAGACATCTTCAGTCTGCTGGCTCACAGCCACGTGTAACAGTTCTGCTGGACTAATTTAATAGCAGCCTTAGTTCAGTTCAAGTTACTGAACTTCCGTTTTCCAAATGCTAATACTGCTCTAACCTTGTCCAACACGCCATCTAATGCATTTGGATTTCCAACTTTAGATTTGTGAACAGTTTCTTTGCATCCCTACACGAGCCTTTCAAGTGGGCCACACAGTTTAGTAGCAATCCGGAGTCAATTTAACTTTAGTCTTTATTCCAAGATGAAGATTTCAGCATTAACAAAGTACCACAGAGCGTGACCCACGTGAAATGATGCACTGACATCAGCTGAATTAATACACCAGACAGGTCATAGCGTCAATAAACACGTTTATTTCAAACACCCAAAGACAAGTACAAAATCATTCGTCATCATTTCGTGGACGTGTAAGTTTATGATTAGTGGCAAATAAATGACTCCATCATTTCAGCAGAGAGCTGATGCTGCAGACTCCTCACTGGCAGCAGCTGGTGTCGCACGTCTTCCCTTTGCACACGCAGCCAGAGGCGCATTTGCTGCAGCCGGATGGGCAGCAGTCGCAGCAGCCTGCAGTGACGGACATCGTTACTGACAGAACACAACGAAAACTAAAGATGGCATTAAAGCAAGTCGAGCCGCTGCGCTTTTTTTTTTTTAAATGGCATCAAATGCGGAATTTTGAAGAAATGGCGCATGACTGTAAGAGACAATCTTCACACTACGCATGTTACTTGGGAAGATAAACAGGAGCGTAACATTAACAGGTCGACAGATGACTGTTTGCTGTGCTGTGACGTGTCAGACTTACTCTTCTTGCAGCTCTTGCATGAGCAGTTTGTGCACGTGCAGGATCCTCCGCAGTTGCAGGTTCCAGCTGAACATAAAAAGACAGTTCAGTTTCATGTGGTCCGCTGGTAACAAGCAGCGCGTTAAACAGCGGCAGGAATACTCACTTTTGGCGCACTCGCAGGGGTCCATTTCTCAGTCGATGGCTCGTTCAGAGTGATGCTGGCGTTGCTCTCGTGTCGTCGGGACTTGAGTGAATGTTGTGAATGACAGTGTAGGAGTGGCTGTTTTATAGCGTCCTGGGAACAACAGAGCCGAGTGCAAAACACGCATGTCAAGCTTCACGCAAGCACGTGGTTAATGATTACAAAGAGGTTTGTGCACACGGCATGGTCCAACCTTTCAGCAGCGGGAACAGAGAGATCCTCATAGCCAGATCTATGGCCTGCTGCCTGAACATTATATAAGAATGTCAGCTCCTGGAGAAATTCAATCATGCAGTTAATTCATGTATTTAAACAGAGGAGAACATCTTCAGGCTACACGGAGATCTGAACACACGGTCACAAACGCTCACCAACACTGATTCATGTAGAATGGGCTACATGAAGTGCGCGTCTCCGATCAGGACGTCTTAGTTTTATATGGATGAAGTGACTTTATACAACCATTTGGGGCTCATATGAGAGGATGTTGGGTGGACGGGCGCACGAATGATCACCAACAGTATTATTTTAAAAATTACAAAAAAACTTTTCAGCATCTGCGAAGATTCTTCACAGAAAACATTTCCGTTCAGTGTTTTCATAACAAACTTAACCTCATACTTGTTTAATTGAAACGAATACACTCTATGCCGGTATTATTTTGACAGTGCGATCATTTTATGGGAGTAAACATCCACATTAAATATCCTAAATCCAAATCTAACCGCTCATTTAAAATATAATACATGTAATATATCATGTGACTCCTCAGTTTTTTTTTTTTAAATAATAAAAAATAATATAGTCATCATGATGTTGAACACGGGGTGTTTCCGGCGCTGTGCACACGGTGCGAACCAGCTGGCGTCTGTCTCCCGTCGGTGCCGAGCTGCACGCGGCCGCTCGTGAGCAAACCAAAGCAAACAGGCTATTGTAATATGCTGCGTTCACGTACCGTGTGCTATCGGAAATACCGGATTCAGCAGCGAGCCGTGTGCATATGGCACGTGCGACGTCGCGTCTCCCCACAGAGAAAATTGTTGTGCATTTACACACAATATATATATTTAATAATAGCAGTCTTACAAGAAATTAAACACCAAAATCACACTACGCATAAAATATCAGTGGGGAAACATCGGTGCGCAACAATAAAGAATCAAACAGAACAGACGAGCTTTAAAAGTGTGTGTGAGTACAAACAAAATTAAACAAAATTAATCTCGGCCACCGTAATCCTGGATGTTTCGCACTTGGTTGCTTAGTTTTTTTATGTCTATTTGTCTATAAAGACGATCTGTATTTACAATACTTAGGTTTTCCATGATGGGAGCGTGAAGGCAGCATCATTCACTCTGCACTCGACACAGTCACTGAGTGTTTCTCCATTAACATGTAGTTTGTAGAAAGTGTGTGTCAGCCGATGTAAACCGCAGGGAGCGACGAGCGAAACGAGCTGTAGAGATGAGCGCTGCTCTTCTTAGCGAAGCAGCTGAAAATGGCAATTATGAGGAAAAAAACAGTCATAATATAATAATACTGCAAATAGATTCAGTCCATCCATTTTCTATCCTTCATCCAGGGAGGGGGCAGATACTCCGGTCTGCTAACACAGACCTACAAATCAAGAAGAAGAAGACACTTTAAAGAACTCAATTACCTGAGCTGACTGTCCGAAAACATGGGTGAAAACAGAGAGGGGAACTACTGTGCTGCTACTGTTTCTTTTTGTTTTCTTGGACTCTAGTGGAGTCCCAGCTATGTTCACACAACCCTCTGTGCCTGCACAACTTTTCATTTAGAGTCATCAGACCAAAATGTCTCTGGGACAGACACACAGGTACTTACAGCCTATCGTGTATTCCCAAGAATTACACATTGACACTTTATAGGACTTGGACCAAATTGAATGCTTCTGTTGGTGCAGTGTTACATGTTGGTGCAGTGATTAGCAGCAAAGTCCAAAGACAGCTTTGTTGGTTTAACTGGTGATTCTAAACTGGTCACTGTGTGATTGTGAGGATGAACGACGTTGTTGGGTCTGTGTTTCCACAAGCCGGCTAGTTTAGAGACTTATTCATCATGAAGAAAACAAGACAGAACAGAACATCTTCAAGCGGTTTTTCACTTGCTAACGAGGGACGTTTTGGTCAAGAACTCTTGGAGCTCACGCTTCTGTCTCAGCCCAAAATCCTTCCAAGAGCAGCTTCACCTCCCTCTGTAAAACCCCCCAATGGGTCTAAGACAGTACGCACGTATATGCATGTGCATGAATGTGTGTGTGTGTGTGTGACCTCCTGCTGACCAAAAGGATCATAAAAACAGGAAGCTTACAACAGAAGACACAGATCTGTCAGACAGGATGCATCTGCAATAAAACCTCCCCCAGCACAGAGTGGCTGGAGAGGTGGTCAGGATTAAAGGAATGTCTTGATCCTATAGATTAAACTCAGACTTACAAATTTAAGAAGCCCAATGACAACATTCAACAATTAGACTTAACAGACGTCTTTCTCTCTCCCAGGACCCCAAGACTACGCCATGCTGGCTCATACATGTTTTGTTAACCCTTAAATGAAACACTGCCACTGAAAAACACGTTAGGAATCTTATGGAAGGATAACAAGACCAAATATTAAAAAAAAAAAAAAGTTTTTAAACAATATTATTAGAGCTTTAAAAATAATATTTTGGGAACAAAATATATACCAGCTGAAAATATTGCTAGGACATTAATATTATCAGAATGGTTATAAAATGAATGGTTTTCTTTTCTTCAACACTGTAAATGCTGCTGTTGTGCCCACTGTGAATATAATAAATACACCTTAGAAAAAGCCTGAAACAGAAGTCCTGTTAAGGTTCAGCCTGTTTGAACATCTCAAAACCGTAAGATGTGTGACGTAGTTACGTTTCCTCTCAATAAAGGTTAAATCACATCAAGTCCTAATTATATTTTTTGACTTTGTTAAAGCAACTTTGCATTATTTACGGTTTAAAAATGTCATTGCAGCCACTGTCTGAAACAAGCTGTTATAGCTCCGCCTCTGTTTGGCCTACGTCCTTTTGATTGGCTGCTTCTTACAAGCAGAAGTTTGAACAGCTGCTTTTAGGGATTTTTGTTCTCCTAGCCACAGCTGTGTGACTGAGATCACACCATCAATTTAGTCATGTCATCAAAATAAGGCTATCCCCTCACTGAAACATCATATAGAGCCAAGAGCAGAACATTTTTCATTATTTGAAATTTTAGCCATGTTTTTATGAAAAGCCGGCATTTTAACAGCAAACGTGACACAAAGTAAAAGAGAGAAGAAAAAAGCTCCACCTTATATGTACATAACCTGTCATACACCCTTTATAAATACACTGCTTGGATAAATATGCAGTAGTTCCTGTTTTTGTACGTGATTAATTTTGGACGCTGGATGTGAGAACTGTCCATTACTCCCAGAAGCTGCTGTTTCAGTCAGGGACCGCTAGAGGGCGACAGTTACACGCGTATCTACTGGTGGACAAGAATGCATAATATGAAACAACTCAGCTGCAAGTGCAAGTAACTGGTGTTAAAATATTTAAAGGCAGATACCAACAACCCAAATTCAAATGGCACAGGTGGCCTTACAGCTCTATTTGAACTAGAATGTCTGACTTAATGTGACGGACACACGTTAACGAGCAGTTATAGGAGAGAAAAGTGTGGAAGTGGCATAACAACATCCCGTCCTGGTCAGAGCCGCTTTGCAAGTGTTGCTCTGCTCATTCTGAGAAGTGATTACGTGTCTTAAATTTCATACTCAGTGACTGTCTGCATGTTCTGTCCACCAAGATGTGTGTTTATGTCAAAGGTCAGTAATGCCGACAGACAGACTCTACTTTACACTGATGGGATATTCTATGATCACAAAGTGTTAGGCATGCTCCCAGCAAGACTCGCTTCTCTTAACTGTGTGTGTGTGTGTGTGTGTGTGTGCAGGGCAGACAGCTGAGCTGCTATATTTGATCCTTCCAAGCCCAGCATGGGACAGAGTACATCCACTGCACACACGCAAAAATGACATGCTGACCATTGCAAGGGATTTTATTTTGCATTAAAACTGAGATGATACAGCTGAGTTGCTGCAATGCACTTTTCACAACTGTGTAGAATATATATATATATATATATATATATATATATATATATAATATTTAATTCAATGAGCACAGATATTGTGAGAAAATGGTGTCAGCTGAGGAGCTCCTGCCGCTGAGCTCTGTGTTATTTGCTGAGCATGCTGGGATCTTGTTCCACCTGGACAAGCATGTCTGTGTCTTCTTGGATCCACCGAGCACACGGTATCAACTACCTCGCAAAAAAAAGAAAAGAGAAAGAAAACCGGAGCTTCTCTTGCAGTTTGTGGAGACGCCGGCCTATTGCACGGTAAACCCATGTTAGCAGCGTGTGCAGTTTTCCAGATGATCTGCTGTTGGACAGACTGCGAGGAGGAGTGAGCACTCATCAACTTTCTAGGAAGGTTGTTTCTAATCTGGTGACAGACCCGTCCTCAAGCAGGTCAGTGCAGCAGAAATGATGAACTCAGCAACAAACGCTTCACTAATAATCATTTTAAATAGTAACGAGATAAAACCTGGAACGTTGAGGTGGATTTTCTTAAACTGACCACTGAGATGAAGCTGCAGTAGGTGCACTAAACAACTGTTACTGTTAATTATATATTTGTCGTTACTAAGAATATAAACGCAAGCTGAGACGTTTCTAGAGCTGCACAGCCTGAAACCCCACGTTTCCACACTGACTCTCCTGCAGACGTGTGTGGGGGGGTCACTGAGTGAAGAGGGTGAGTAGGTGTGAGAAATGCTTATGATTCATGTTGAACCAAACAGATCCAGAACGGCTTTTCGATTACTATAGAAACAAGCTTGAGAACACTTCTGTAGTCATGCAGGGAGCAGGTAGGCAACGAAGAAGAAATAAAAGATTTGAGTGTTTGATGCATCAGCCTCGCAGGGGCAGTGTTGGATTTTATACCAGCACAAACTTATGTTTCACTGTCTTATTATTGTTGCTCCTTTTGCAGTATCTCATGCACTTACATGTGTACATGTGCTCTCTGACAGAGAAGCAATAACACAGATTATCCAGTTTCTGTCTGAAGCAGAGCTGAGTGTGTGTCGTACACGCCACAGAGCTCAGGCTGTTCAATTCTCGCTAAAACATAAAACGTTTCCACTCGACCTAATTTTAGCAAAGCGGGCTGTGATTGGTTCGCTTTCTCTCATGCTAAGAGCACTACATCATTTACTGTCTTCACAGGCTGCCATGGATCATGTGCTGGACATAGCTGACTGTTACTTCTTCACTCCTTACATTTACCCGGTCTCATGGCCTGAGAGCTGGGCTGTGCGCCAGATTATCAGCCTGTGGGTGGTAACCAACTTGGGAGCTCTGCTGGTTTACCTGGTTTTTGGTGCTCTTAATTTCTACTACGTGTTTGACCATGTACTCATGAAGCATCCGCAGTTTATCGAGGTAGGCCAGTGAATGGATAGCCAGCTTTGGTGCCATTTCCAAAGCAAGGTTGTCCTAAACCCCAACTTTGTGTATCTGCTTCACTAACAGCATCAAGTAAGAAAGGAGATCCAGTTGGGAACCGTCTCCATCTTCTGGATGAGTTTTCCCACCGTGGTGCTTTTCTTCTGGGAAGTCAGAGGACACAGCAAACTTCATGACAGCATCAGCGAAAACTCGCTGGGTGAGAAAACGGTTATTTAGATATTATAGCACACGGTTCATGTTAACTCCAGTTAATGTCAAACTAAAAAGGAAATCCTCAAAGTGAGCCTACTGTATTTAATGAATGTACTGTTAAAATGCTTATAGTAAATATGGCTAAAGGCTCAAATCACAATACTTTATTGATCCCTAGGGGAAAGTTACAGTGCTCCATTATAAACAAACAGTAAAAAAGACAGACAACACACAAGAATAGCACAATATATACAGGCATATATAGATCAGGGCTCTAGACTAACCTTTTGACATGGGCGCACCGGTGCGCCTAACTTTAAAAATGTAGGCGCACCATACAGACAATATTGATTTCTAAATTATTAACTAACAAACTTGTGCTTAAAGTGCTTTGTCAATATTGTAGAAAATGTTAAACTTAATCATCATCTCGGCTCCTCTGACGACCTGTTTGCTGCTGAAAGGCAGCGTTAGAGGGGACACTTGGGCATTTATCGCAGCATATAATGTGTTTTCTGGACACACTGCTGCTTTTTCAGCATTCAGAGATTGATGGCACCGTGTCAGAGCTGCCTATGAATTTCAGACAGATCGGGCCTTAACTTAACAAAAAAGTTATCAATAGTTCTTTTCATATTTTCTTATTACAGCTACATCCACTTCTCTCAGGCCTAGGCTGCTCACGAGGGCTGGGTATCATCACTGATTTCTATAATCCATTCGATTCTGGTTCTCAAAGTCCTGATTTGATTCAATTTAGCCTCAGACAGTCAGAAATATTATAATTCTGATCATTTATCAGTACTGATACATGTGAGACTTCATCAGAATTGTGAACATCACAGCAGATGCCTTTGTGTGAAAGTAACTGAGAATAAAACAGAAAAACATGAAGGAGATTTTCCTGCTCTGGCTTTTTATAGCAGATAACCTTAAAAATATTCTGCAATTTTGCATCATTTTAAGAAGTTTAAATTTCTTCAGTATTGAACAGCAGAAATGAGGCTTTCTTGTCGGAGGTCATTTAAGTGAAAAAAGAAAGAGACAGTGCTGTAAACAACGGTAGACTGGTGGGTGATAAGTGAATGAATAATGCAGAAAACAGATTTGAGACGGGAAACTGTTCCTGAAGTACACAGAGAGAGAGAGCTGTGCAGGAAGTGTGATTTTTATCGTGGTGGAAGCAAAACAGCAAAAGTCAGAGGGAATTCATGACGACATTGATCAAATGTGAAGCGCAGTTTGCTGCTTCTTTTGCTGCTGGCTCGGCGAACTTTGGTTGGAGAGACAAAACCTGCAGCTCAGAATCCGCGCAAAAAGACGTAAACACAGAGCGGACCCGACGCATCAGAATCGCTGAGCTCCGACAGCGTGTCCGTGTTCGGGCCGTCGGGTGAGAAAGCCGACAAAGACAAAGCTGATTCTGACGCGTCGGGTCCGCTCTGTGTTTACGTCTTTGTGTGGAATCCGTGTACCTGCTCTTAATGTGTGGTGGTTGTTGAAATAGTTCTATCTATATATCTATATCTATCTACATAGTGAGTAGATAAAAAGTGAGTAGATATCCCTCATATGGTCATCTCAGCTGCACAGCTGTGTTTAGCATAATCAGGTGCTTCTGAGAAGCAGCCAATCAAAAGACAGTTGCCTTAAAGTGAAGGGATGAGATTTAAAGTACTTTTTTCAGGGAGAGGCGAGTGGCTGCACTAAGGACAAGTATAAACTGAATAAGTGGCTGGAAATGAGCGCGTCCACTTTAAGGCTGCGTGTGATTAACTCACTGAAACTAACCAAGAGTCTGCAAAAATGAAAACTCACGTATGTCTCTGCTCCAGGCTGGTCACGACTGTTCGTAAGCATCACTGGTTTCTTGCTCTTTACTGACATGTGTATATACTGGATCCACCGCGCCATGCACCATCAGAACATTTACAAGGTGAGCTTCAGCATCTGTACTGCCAGCCTACACTTGCCCCAGGCAGTCAGTTTGTCAGTGGGTGGCTTCCTATGATAAAAGGGTCCACCTGTACCAATGAACCCATGAAACAATGATTGCGTGACCTTTTGGGCTTTTCAGCACTTTTCTGCTCACAGTTGTTTGTAGCAAACAGGTTACAGGCTCGGTTTAGTGCACAGTAAAACACCGAGCAGCTGAAGGAAACATGTAGAATATTCTTTTACTCTTATAGTTATTTTAACTCCACAGCTTTGACTTCGTTTGTCTTGTGTATCTTCTCATTAAAAGAAAATCTCAGACTTGACACCATTTGTGTTTCTCCCCCTCAGCACTTACATAAGCAGCACCATACCTTCAAGATACCAACACCGTTTGCCAGCCATGCCTTCCACCCACTCGATGGCTTCCTGCAGAGCTTACCGTACCACATCTACCCTTTCATCTTCCCTCTCCACAAGGTGCATATCATCTGCTGTTGCTAGGAAATACTGACAAGCCCGATCTGAGGTCAAAGGAGGACCACGCTGTAAACCAGGGGTTGGCAACTCCAGGTCTCGAGGATCCTGCAGGTTGTAGACGTGTCCTTGATCCATCACAGCTGATTTAAATGGCTAAATGACCTCAACATGTCCTGAAGTTCTCCAGAGGCCTGGTATTAAAACTAATCATGTGATTCAGGTGTGTTGACCCAGGGTGAGATCTACAACCTGCAGGACACCGGCCCCCGAGGCCTGGTGTTTGACAACCCTGCTGTAAATCAGGGCTGCATTAAGTTACTGCTATTAAACTGCAGTAAATGTCTAAGTGACTGACAAAGTGTATTTTAATACACTGAAATTGAGAAAGTGCACTGTTGTCTTCAAACTGTGAAATGCTTCAGCTGACATGAGTTATTTTAAATTACAGGTGGTTTATCTCTCCCTCTTTGTCTTCGTCAACATCTGGACCATTTCCATCCACGATGGAGACTACCGCCTTCCAGGCCCGCTGATATTTCTGATTAACGGCGCCGCTCACCATGTCGATCATCACCTGTACTTCAACTACAATTACGGACAATACTTCACACTCTGGGATCGCCTGGGAGGCTCGTACCGACACCCATCGGCGCTGCTGGGGAATGGACCCCGTGACCAGATTCGCAAGCTGGCAACAGAAGCAGCACGGACACAGTGATGATGGACGCTCAGAGCAGAGAGACATTTCTGGACATTAACAGGCTATTATGCTGCCAACGGTCTAAAGCAGAAGAAAGAGACAGCCGGTACGAAATATGCAGATGCCCTAGCTAGATACTACCCAGGCAGAAGATGAAAATTATAAAGCATAGCAAAATAACACTGTATGTTAGCAACAGTGTCATTAGGGTTAAGTAGTACTACTGGTATGAATGTAACGAGCACAGATTCTGGTGTTACACACAACTGTAGCAGAAAACTGAAAGTTGAATCGATGTGTTTTAAGCATAAGAGCAAACCTTTCCCCCTAATAATTTGGCTGCTTTTATAGTACAGTAGGGCTGCCACAAACGATTATTTTGACAGTGATTAATTTTGCGATTAGTCGACTAATCAGATCATCATCCATTGGATGTAAAACGTACAGCTTATTGCACCAGCAGCATCTGCTCTTATATAACTATCATTAGCTTACAGCTTTAAGTGTTTAAGGTATGTGCTAACTAAAAATAAAGACAAGATGATAGTTTATTAAATTCTAATGAAATTTGCAGATTGTTTCGGTGAAGTTTAATAAACTCCTTGCTATCTAAAATATAACAGGACACCGGAGTAAATTCTCGAGCATCTCACACTTCTGATAATCAGCTGTCTGCTTGATGTTTATTCAGCTGTGTAAAAACTATAACTTTAATCTCAGCCAAACCGATTTACTCAGGAACAAATAAAACACTAAAAAAGCCAAACAATAACATTTTGAAGTTATCTAAGTGACTTATATATCATGTTTAACCTGAGTAGCGAAAGACGGCGGTGGGTTTGAAAACGATTTCCCGGGAGTCCGGTGTTCTCATGGCTCTAGTAAGCCTAGCCCCCGGCTAGCTATCGAGCTAGTGGCTAACAGACGTCTCCGAAAACGTCGGAGCGCTTTTGAAAATATGTGGTGTCTTGATAAACTGAGCAGATATTTGAGGTTTACACAGCTACATTCTCGCCTGAAAATGTGTTAAACGTTTATTTTGTGACCCAGAAAGAATAATAAGAGTAATATTAAAACTAACTAGCTGCCGCCATTGTTGGAAACTGAGCTGAGCTATGAATTCTGGGACACAGCTTCTTCTTCTTCGGTGTTTAACGGCAGCTGGCATCCTTGTACATGCAGTGCTGCCATCTTCTGTTTCAGTCCGTTATTACACTCTTAAATCCTACTACTTATTCCTGCGTCTTTTGGAATCTTACAAAGCTTCAAACGACACGTCGACTATTAAATCAGTCGTCGACGATTTTGATAGTCAACGTAATCGTGACTAGTCGACTAATCGTGGCAGCTCTATAGTACAGCGACATCCAGTGGCCAGACTACCTGCAAGATAACTATGGTATTACTGCATGGGTAAAGGTGAGATGATTTTGTTACAAACTCAGGAGGCTAGATCTGTTCAAAGCCAGGGTTCCTCGTTATAACGCTGCAGAAATAAGAGCCGTGGTTTAATAAATGCACACACAAACAGGAGGACTCTATGTGCTCACATTTATCACGGTTTCATAAAGTATAAACAATGTTTTACAATACGAGTGATGGATAGTTCACCACCAAGTATAAGGCCAATGCGCAGAGAAGATACGGCACATTTGTGTGTCAAAACTGACACAGTGCGCACCACGTCTGTGCATTTTATTTGTACAGTTCGATTGTGTGTTAGTCTTTCAGCTTCCGGTGCTCGGTGTGTTCTCATGTAGGCTCTGCAGGGCGAGGTCTGTCCACTTCATCTCTTGCTCTTTCACAGACTCTGTCGATCCCCCGTTGTCCTGCTCAGCCTCAGGCAGCTCACTCTGCAACAAACCAGCATCAGAAACTGGTGACCTGCTGGGATTTTCCCACAAAACCGTAACTTGTGTTTAAGGTAAAATACAAATGGGTGAAAATGTGTTGTTGATGTTAGAGATCAGAGGAGAATGTGCAGACTGTTTCAAGCTGATAGCAATCCAAGCACGCAGAGCTTTGAACGCACAACACACCACAAAGCAGATGGACTACGGCGGCAGAAGACCACACAGGGTGCTGCTCCGGTCAACTAAGAACGGGAAACTAAAGCCGCAATTCACACAGGGTCATGAAACTTTGACAACAGAAGACTGGAAAAATGTTGTTTCTTGTACACGATGCGTTCACGGCACTCAAATGACGACCTTTTGGGATGTAGTACAAGTAGCAACTGCGTGATGCTATCATGTCAACATGGTTCAACATCTCACGTCTCCAGCATCTTGTTGAATCTTTGCTATGAAAAATCAGAGAAGTTCTGCAGGCTTTAACCCTGGCAAGGTGTATCTAATGAGTGTATATAGTAGAAAGCAGGTAAGCATGCACATGTCATCTTCTGTAAACCCAGAACAGGAAAGAGAAGTATACCAAAGCAAAATCCCCCCCAAAACCATATGTGTATATTTAAGCTTATGTTCATATCCTCTCATTCTCCTCTATTTTATACTCTAACTCTGTAATATGCAACTTCTGTCGGTGCTCTGCTACTGGAAACTGAACTTCCCGGAGGAACCCACCCGAGGGATTAATAAAGCGCTATCTAATCTAAGTCATTGGCATTAAGTAAAAAGCCGGATATTATGGAGTGTCCTCTCATAAACTGCACTGCTCGGGAACATCCTGCAAAAACATTTCTGCTTTCTGTAATCGTTGGTCCTTGTTGACGTTAACCTTAGCATTAACATTTACCAAAGGAATGGTGACGTCTTCGTACGGCAGCCTGTCTTCCCTCCAGGCATCATCGGTGAGATCCAGGACTCTCCCATCCCGTTGGATTTCACTGTCCATCCTCCCGCCGAGACACAGCCAACTAGCCTCAACAACAGGGGAGCAACAGGACCCCAGATTTACGTCCGAGAACGACGCTGTTGCTGTTTGAGAAGAGCAGTCGCAGTAATTCTACGTATCCAGTTGTCACGTGCTGATGACGCAGTGAATGGTGCCTTTACGTGCAGTGGAAAAATACGAATCTGACGAGTTTTACTAGCAGGAGATCCAATACAATTTCTCGAAACCACAGATTGTATATATGCAGTACATTATGTGCAGTATATATGTATGTTTATGTACAGCCATTGGTCCAAATATGTGAACTTACACAAGAGCAACATTTAGACTGCAACGTGGCATTTATACTCCACAGTATACAGCCTTGTATGCCACCTGAAGGCAAGTTTAGCCCATCAGGAGTTATTTTAGAGTATTATCTAAATGACCTGATTCACTGATCATTGGGACCCAAAAACTGTATGCAGAAAATGGTCAGTCACCATTCAAGTCCTTGCTTTGTCACAGCCCTCCCACATATTTAAAGTGACGATTAGTTGAGTTTCATGTCTCTGTCTTCTGCCACATGCATGCATGTGTGTCTTTGGTGTGTGGTATGTGTCTATGGTTATTTAGTGCCCCCTGGGTTGTGGTATGTTCTATATTTTGGTGAGCAACACATACCGTCACTCTTTCTCCAATGATCATTTTGCACTTAAGATCATGCACTATCAAACAGTGACCACACACTGTGGTTTCTTGTTATTGTTGTTTTTTATGTCTTCCTTTATTTGACCGCCAGTCTGCCTGATTTTTATCTCTGACAGCAAAGCAAAAAAACCTGCTTTTCACATCTAATCTGTATTTTTCTTCTCCTCAGTCTTCTAATCAGGCCTCTTTATGTCGTGTTATAACTTGGTTTACTCTGATTAGTGTTTGCTTGTGAGACTGTCCAGAGCATGTCTGAGAGGAGGCAGTTAGCAGCATTACATCTGACATATGAGACTCTTGTATGAGTTCAGGGAGATGTTTGAAGAGAGGAGTAAGGTGGTGCTGTGTTTAAGGTACCTGATGGAAAATAGTGCTCATATTTGAATGTTAATTATTAGTATAGCGAGCTGGGGGATACTATTAAATATTTTAAGGTAGATTTTAACCAAAGTTTGGAAATATAGGCAAGTTATTAAGGTTTTTTTGGGTTTTTTTTTTGTTTTTGCCAGGGCCAATATCTGTCAGTAGCTGTAATTTATGTCCAGCTGCTGATGACAGAGAGTCTTTTTTTTCAGTACAACAGAGTCGGAGCCCCGTCCTCTCGCGCTTTCTTCGAAAGTCTCGTGAGATTATGTGAGGTCAAGCGCCTGGCTCGTCATTGCTATGGTAACCACATGTTTCTCTGTCTTCAACCCGTGACCAGTCGGTGTATTTTGTTGAGTTCACGAATTTAAGGTAATTATATGAATCACATCGTAATTTGGAAACAAAAACACTTCAGTCAAGAAATAAAAAATCCAGTGGTGCGAAATTTAGCGCTAGATAGCGAAGTTAAAAGAAATGAATAGACATGAATCACAAAGATCGCTGGACCGCTCTGTGCTCGAAAATAATTTAACTGTAATCACTGAAATATATATAATCTTAAATCCGTGTAAAACTAATACCCGCTATATGCAACTCTCCATTGACCATTAGTGAGTCCATATATACCTAATGTAAATGTGTAAATAATCTTCTAAATCGTTTTCCCTCCTTTTTTAATAGAAGATCAACAATGCCTGTTTCTCCAGAGCAGCAGGCAGAAGATGCCAAAACATCAACCAGTCCTGGAAATCCAGTTTTTACCTGCGTGATTACTCCACAAGCAAAAGGTCTGATGTCTGCAGCGGGAACAAAACTCGAAAGCATCATGTATAAGACCACATCCGCCGACTATGGTCGCCTCCCTCCAACCTTTGAAAGCTCTCCGTGCACTTTCCACCCCAAATCACAAAGATTCACCAAAGAGCTGAGGAAGATCGGGATGTATCGGAACTACTCCTTCAATACATCCCTGGACCGTAGCAGGGTGTGTGACTGCTTTGCAGGACATGTCTTTTGAAAAAGAAAAGAAAAAAGCATAAATCTCAAATGTAACGACTGCAGTATTCAATATCTGCACATGTGTGAAATTAAATGACATTGTTTAGCATGTGTGTTGATGTTTTTGTTTTCCTAGGCGTTTGATTTATTTTTCTTAACCTGTTAATATTATATGTATATATTATTTTGAACCTCAGATGAATTATAAACACATAGGTAGTCCACCTGGCATTACTAAATAGATAAAATATCCTTAATTGGTGTTTCGGAGAGTAAACAAAAGAAATCTCTTTCTTTTTTTGAAGGGGGGGGGTCACTTTAGTAAATGTTTCAGGCTGAAACATTTAAAAAATTTAAAGGTTAAATTTGTACACATTTGCTGTACTGAACTGAGGTGTAGCATACCATTTCTTTAATTCTTTGAACTTTGTGTTGCGTAATCAATTTCCTTTTAAAATTAACAAATTCATTCATATATTTCTTATTTTCTCATACATGTATTAAGAGAAAAAGTAAAACCATTAGGCAGAACTCCTATGTTCACGTAACATTAGAGAGAAAAATCCTCCCTTCTCCTCCAGTCTCGCCTTCGCATCCACAGCTGACGATGACCAACCTTTTAGCTGGCAGCGCTACGGAACTTAGCGACCAGCTAGCGCTCCTTAGTAGCGTCGTTTAAAATGTGTACGCTATGACCGTGTGGCTGTTTTACTTCAGCGAAGGTGTGTTACGGCGGAATATAGACGGGCGGTGTAAATGTGTCCTGACACCCGAGTACCACGCTCAGCTTGTTGTTCCTCTCGTTACCTAACTTGTGTAGTCCGACGGGAGAATCGGAGGAGGGTCCAGCTATCGAAGCTAACAGCTCGGAGGCTAGCTCATACACAGCGCAGCTACCTTGTTAGCCTTCTGGTTTGTTAACTACTTTGGTCTGGCTCGACTGCGCTTTGAATGGTGTTTGTTTTACAAGATAGCACCGTAAGTATGTCTTTAGTTTAAAATGGAACCATTGTTGCTTTTAATGATAAGAACAACTTCGGGAAACTTGAGTTTCCTTTTTAACGTGACAACTGCTTGCTTTGTGGGTGGCTAGCTTGCAAGTCAGCTAACTGAAAAGCTCTTGTTTGTCAACAATACTAAAATGTGTCATCGTTTAGTTGCTCCGTGTGATACACTGTGCCTTTTTAATTGAGCAGCACAGCTATAGATTGAAACAACTGAACGTCGTTTAGTGGCGCTTTTGTTTGAGAGAAAGGGGACTCATGTTTAATTTCAATAATTAACTTCTGTAATCTGCTGACATTTATCGTACGGGGTGTGTCGTTTCCGCAAGTCTCAATATTTGCTGCTGGCTGCACTGACAGATCGAGTAAGCAGCTGAGCTAAATGCTTTCTGTTTTGTGTTTGTGTTGCCTTCACAGCGATCCATCCAGTCCTGGATGAGAGGTTGACTGGAGCCTTTGGTTACCTGTGATGTTCCGAGCTTTCCTGGCTGCATCACCAGACCTTTTCTGGTTCATTTTAGTAGCCATTTTTCACTAGTCCCACACAAGTCTCTGCTTGGCAACAGTATGGTCTTTTGCACTGGCCCCACCCAGCCCACAGGGACAAGAACCCCCCAAAACCAAGCTCTCCAAATGATATGATAGTAGCCACCTGGATTACTTTCTGTGCCTGCAGGAGCCTTGTACAGGTTCTGCTCTTCCTCTCTTCCTCAAAGTCCCTTCATCCATTCTGGGAAACACTTGCCAGTTTGGTCTCCAACTCTGGAACCATGGGTAATAGCTGTGTATGTCGAGAAGATAGTGACTTGGAGGACCAACATCATGGTTCATCGAGAGCAACCCGAGGACAAGCTAGGCGGGTGGATCACAGTGCAGGTGTGGGTGCTGACGCAGCAGAGGCTCGGAGCAGTCGGCCCAGGGACCCGGTTAGGCCACCTCGTCGAGGTCGAGGGCCTCATGAGCCGAGACGGAAAAAGCAGAATGTAGATGGCCTGGTGCTGGACACGCTGGCTGTCATCAGGACACTTGTAGACAAGTAAGTTGGAAAATGCCAACAACTATTCAATAAGCTAAACAAAATGAAAACTTAGGGTGTTCTTGGTCTACAGCTCTTAAATTCTGTCTATCATAATTCTTGTTTTTTGTTTTTTTTAAATAACGTCAACCTGTAATGTTAACAGTGGGTTAACAATTAGGTCTCAATTAGGGTTCAGTGTTATTCTTGTGGTATTATAACAATAAACTGGGGAGTTATTCTTTTTTCAGGAAATTGGGATCTCTCATAAAGAAAAGACTAATAATAAAGCATGCAGCTGCAGCTTATTCATGAAAAAAATCAATACTTTCACACAAAAACATGCTTAAAACAAAGGCGATTAAGCGCTCTGAGCTGCAGTTGCAAGCATTAATTTGTAGAACTTGTGGCTTTGAATAAGTAGAACCCATAAGCCCGTGCCACCTCCTCCACGTATTTGTTGTCGTTGAAGAACCAACTTGCATTTTG
The DNA here is from genome assembly GCF_056152115.1 of Neolamprologus brichardi. Taxonomy (NCBI): domain Eukaryota; kingdom Metazoa; phylum Chordata; class Actinopteri; order Cichliformes; family Cichlidae; genus Neolamprologus; species Neolamprologus brichardi. The sequence goes on along the minus strand of NC_142110.1, from coordinate 1,335,384 downwards.
AGGCGTAGTATAGTGAGTCATGTTTCTGAAGTTCATGCAATAAGAAGAGATGCTCCCAGGGAAAACTGATTTCCTTGCGATTGTAGATAATCAGAAAAGAGAGATTTTACTGAGTGTTTCATGTCCACTGGGACTGTTGTCACGGATCTGTGCATCTGTCTCTTAGTATACACCAAATAACAGCCACGGTGTCTTTATTAACTCTTCTTTCATTGTGTTTAAAAGCCGTCTGTGCAGACATCTCAGTTTGTACCTAAAGCAACAGAACAGATTTTCCATCACTCGGTGGTTTGATGTCGGCTTTTTCAGCACGTTCTGTCTGATTCAGCCACTTGTTCAGTTGCCCTTTTTTTTATTTCCAGATTTTTCATTTAACATCTGTTTTAACAGTGTGTTGCCACACAAGTAAACCTCTTCAGGATAACAGTACATGTATGAATCAACAATAAGCTGCAAAAAATCGGACTAACAGTGTTTTAGAGGTTCACTGTTTGTCTTAAAATCGATGTATTGGCAAAATAAAGTAGACTTAAAATACTATTGCATAATCTCAGTTTGAAAACGGCTGTGTTTAAAACATTATTCCAACAGTGTGCAAACAATATGACTAATTAATGAAAGACATCTCACTTGCAGTATTACTAAGTAATGGTAGGAAATCTGAGAATTAAGCTGAGTCTGTGGCTGGCTATAGTGATAGTGGGTTTGATTTTTTTGGGATCAGCTACAATAAGTAATGGTAACAGAAGCGTTATCATCAGTTACATCCACTGAACCAGATACATCGTAACTATACACTCGCGTCAGCCTCTCCACAGGATAACATTGTTGTCCATATCCAGTACTGTGATCACAGAAACGCACAAAGACATGAGTCATTTGTTGATATTATTCCAGATGCTGTGATCACAGGGTCACAAACACTTTGGCTGGTTGAGTGCTTTTAGTGAGCATCACTACATTTGTGTTAATTGTGCATGCACAAGTTTGTTATGTTTGGGTAAAGTGAAAAAGATGTAAAACAAAAAACCCTGCCTTGTTTTTCAGTGATCAAGAGCCTCCCTACTCCATGATCACTCTGCATGAGATGGCAGAGACGGGTAAGGAAACTTCTCTGAAACACGTTCACATGCTCAACACAAAACATGAAGCCACACAGCAAACAAACACCACTCTGGCAAGTCGGTGAAGAAGTGTGTGACACAAGAGCTTTTATTGTTGGTTCAAAGGTTATCAGATGTGTGAAAGAAGGAACACTTGCTCTGTGAGGAAAACACGATATGATAAGGTGACAAAAACATTTCTTGGTTTGTCAAATGAACCCATTTCTCTATTATCGAGGGTTTATCTTTATTAGTGACTAGAGAGGAGTTCCAGGAATTAACAGTCCTGTGTGCATATGCTTTCCCTTCCCCCCTCAGGCCCAATGTCTGAGCTGTTTATGAGAAGTGCTGAGGAAGTATCATTACAGTGCATTGAACTCAGTAGATGTTTTTCTGCTTTGATATATCTGGACTATTTGAAAACTTGCTTGCTCCAAATTTACCTGTGGTATTCTAAAATGCGCACTTCTGGACATCATACTGACTGGTTACCACTTAGTGGCGATTCAGCAGCAGAGTTTGCTTTATCTGTCAGGTAAATACCGTAATATGTGTGACAATGGCTTTATCCTTCTAAAGCTGTCCCACATGCGCTGCAGCTCTCGCCTCGTCTAAGAGTTGCCCAACAGAGGTGCTCGTGAGCAACGAATGCAAGGTGCCACTGGATCAGACATTACCTGGTCTTAAACCTGCTCCCCAGTACAAAGTCTTGGTGAGATTATGCTAGTAGTCAGGAAGTGCAGCTAACAGTTTGTCACATTTATGTTGTGCCTCTATTTCCCATCTAATCTCGCCTTAACCACAAAGGATTTCCAAGTGGATCCAATTATTTTCAGGTTATGATGAAAGCACACCTGTATGGTAGCACTGCTAAGTTTAATGCTACATGTTGGTACTTTTGTGGAGCAAAGACAGTTGGATGACACCGTGCATTTGCACTTGGATGAGATCTGCTCAGTGTATGAGCCTGACTCCCACCAGTTGTGGCCTGTTTAGTCATTTTTCAGTCCCTGTTTGTTTGTCTTGAATTGATGTATCATCTCCGTTATTCAGATAAGTGTGCATGCACGCTTCAATTATGCAATTTGTAGTGTTCAAAAACAGTTCTTAGTAAACATAACTGGTCTGGGTTGTGCAATCTTTTGTTAACAGTAAGCACAGTTTTGACCAAAATACGCAAAACCTGCACGATCAGGTTTGAGTGGACTGAATGTGAGCAGAGGAACTGCAGCAGTCGCGAGCTGAGGTTGCTTCCTCAGCATATGTACTCCAGCTTGCCCAGCCTGAGGGGAGCAGTTCATCATTTGGGGAAGGGACACAGTCATGATTTATCCCACATACATAATGTATTAGAGTTCACACTTTTACCCCAATCTAGTGAGTTTTATTTATATGAAATATTTTTGTGCTAGTTTGATGTTTCTGTTGAATTTTTTTGTTGTGCTTGTGGTTTCGTGTGCATATGGTTGAAGCCCTCACATTTGCTTGAGGCGTGCAGTGTTTGGATGTGTATGCGGTACCTTTTGAATTCTTGCTCAAGCCTGGTGTCATGCACACATGGTGTTTGACGCTCACAAGGCTCGGTGTTGTGTGGCTTGACAGCAGCCAAGCTGGGTATTAGCTTGCAGTCCTGAACCCTGAGTCCAGCCAAGAAGCAAATCAGTCACTTTCTGTTTGACACGTGCAAGCAATGTTAAATTATTCATAAGATTGTTGGCTTTCATGAGTGATATTACAGAAAGGATTTCTCACTGAGTCACCTAATGGGCAGGAAATGCATGCTTTAGTAGGCTGCGTATTATACTCAGAACCGAGGGTTATGTTGGTGAGCACGGATACTCAAACATCTTCTTGTGAGAGAAACAGCAGAGGAAGCTTTGCTTGGATGAGGCTTTAACAGCAGCTGTGAAAGGAAATGATGGAGAAGAGAAAGGAATTTATATTTTGCACTTAGTATTTATTATTGAAGGGTTTATGCGAAAAACAACCCAGACATGCTCATTGATTTCACACAGTGTTGACTGTTTTATTCTTTTTCTTTTTTTCAGTTTTAATTTTCCAACCAGCATCGTCAGTCCACGGATACTTGCTCCTTTCAGAAACATCTCCTGGGGGCTTTTCAGATGAAATGGGCAAATCATGGAATCTGAGCCAGATTAAATACACCTTGTAGAAATGAACAAACAGGTCTCAGAAAAGAGACCAAGAAGTGTGCTGCTACTTTTGCTAGTGTGGGCTCAATGACGGCTGGTTTGCCCTACAGACAGAACACGAGTGTCAACGATATAATGCCAGTATCCAAACAGCATCTGTGTATAACTCTGTTCTAGCTGAATACATCAGAAAATGAGGCAAAATCTTGTGGGACCATTTAATAATTGCACCTTAGATTTAAATGATGTATTTTGGAAGACACAACATGCTCACTACCGTGAGGTAGAGCAGCTAAAGAACCGTAAGATCTAGGGCAGCGGTCCCCAACCCTCGGGCCTCGGACCGGTACCGGTCCGTGAGTCGTTTGGTACCGGGCCGCGAGAGTTGAGGCTCAGGTGTGAAATGTATAGTTTTCAGGGTTTTTATCGGTTTTCAGTGTTATTTTGTTATCGTTTTTATCGTTTACTCGGTTTTTCTGGGTCTTTTCACGTGTGTTATGAATAAATCTTCTTTTTTTTGGTACCGGTACTAGTTTTATTTTGTGGTATTTATCCGCGACACCTTAAAGGCCGGTCCGTGAAAATATTGTCGGGCATAAACTGGTCCGTGGCGCAAAAAAGGTTGGAGACCGCTGCTCTAGGGCATTCATGTCACGGCTGACCTGGCCTGTGCCTTAATTTACATCTCGCCTGGTAGAGAAGGACCAGCAAAGGCTCTTTTTTTCCCCCCAGAAAGCTTAACCTGTTAAGCCCCCAGCGGTTTTATGATCTCTGTAATCTCCTCCCTTTTGCACCCATATTTGGGTGCTTAAGAGGTTAAACTAACTGGGCTTCCTTCAAGGCTGCTGGCGAATTGCTGCAGAACCACAATAGAAAAGCATCTTGTGTCTTAGTGTAAGAGTATGGCAGCTGCATGCAACAGGACAGAAAGGACTTGGCCAGGCTAGTGAGAAAAACATGGGGCTTTATGGGATCCAGTGTATGCTGGCTATGCCCAGAAGGAAAGCTAGCTGTAGACTCCGCCCACCCGGTGATAAACTTTGTCCCTGTTCTTCTGGAGGACGGTATAGGACCACTGAAACAAGAACCAACACGCACACACATGCAGGCACCTCGGGCCTTAAAAGGCTGAGCCATGCACTGGACTCCTGCACTTTAAACCATGCGGCTACGATGCTGCCTCTTTATTCGTTTCCCTGTTGTGTGTATTTATTTATTTGAAGTCTTTCTGTGTTTTAAGCTGAGAACTATCATACAGAATTATGTTGCGTGACTGCTTAATGACAATGACGAATCTTTTGATTCTCAAGGAGGCAGATTACCAAAAACCAACAGTGTAAAATAACAAAAGTGATACAAAATCTCGGTTGAAAGTTTCTTGTTTTCTCTTAGATGACGGCTGGCTGGAGGTTGTCCAGTCTCTGATACGAGTGATTCCACTGGATGATCCACTAGGCCCTGCAGTGATCACACTTCTCCTGGACGAGTGTCCTCTACCCACCAAGGTATCAATCTGACCTTTAACCTAGAAAGTAATGGATGTGATCTTCCTTGGCCTTTCTGTTTGTGACTGCAGCTCTAATCAGAACAATCTTTGACTTGTTCTTTCCCCTTTTCTGTATTTTGATGACGCTCGCTCACATTTCTCTGCACATATGTTTCAGTTAAAAAGATGCTCGTTTATATTTGGAAACAGCTTTTTAAATCATTAGTTTCAATTTTCACTCAAGTCACACAGATTAAAGGAACTGCAGCTATTTTTGTAGATTTCTATTAATTAGAAATGATAAAAATGAAATCACAGTTATTGTTATCATTGTCCAGGACAGATTAATCTTGTGTAGAACAACGAGTGCTCATTCAGCTAAAACGTTTTTGTTTTTTCCCCTCTGATCCCCCCCCTCCCCCTTCACCCACAACCTTTTTTTTAACTTCTTTGAACAAATAAAATGTGCCTCCTGCTTCCATGATCAGAGATGTGGGGACAGAGGCCGTACTGCTACACTCTGAACAGAGTGAGCTCCTCACAGTATCCCACAGAAATGCAGTGAATCCAGTGGGACTTATATTTCACACAATTTCATGTAATAATAATAATAATAATAATAATAATAATAATAATGTGTACTTTATTGATCCCTGTGGGGAAATTCCTTCCTGCATTTAACCCATTCACTCAGTGAAGCAGTGGGCTGCCATTGGCCGCCTGGGTAGAAGTGTGTAGGGACGGTACCTTGCTCAGGGGTACCTCAGGGTAGCCGTTCAGGGGAATCGAACCCCCGACCTTCCGATCACGGGGCCCTAAGACTCCATCAGTACAATCTTAGAATAGAAATTGTGGGTGCTCCGCGCCAACTGTGCATGGAATGATCCTGGTTTATGTCCTTGTAGCATCATCTGTCAGGATCATGGAAGTGAAGCGTTCCAGCTTTCTGTGGTGCTTGACTTTTAGGTTGTTTGGAGAAACAATGAATCATCCTCGCTGAAGTGACTTTTCCTTTTCCGTTCAGGATGCTCTCCAGAAACTCTCGGACATGTTGAATCTGAGTTCAGCCGTTGCACAACAAGACGCTCTAAACCCCGCTAAACACAGAAACACCACTGCGGTCCTGGGATGCCTGGCGGAGAAGCTAGCCGGTACAGTCCACAGTTCTGGTTTATTTGTGTTTAATTTTTGAGTCGCTGGCTTTGCTCTTTGGTATTTTTATGTTTTCAATAAACCTGAAGAAAGACCAAATGTTTGCTACGTTTGCCCTGTTTCTTACAAACCTTTTATTTTGTAGGATTGCCCAGTATCGGGTTGTTGAGCCCTGGAACCCTTGAATACCTTCTAGAGAGCCTGGTGAGCAGACCTTGACACGCGGTGTTGTTTAGTGTGTGGTATGCTGCACGAATGACACTGTTGCACATTGCCTACAATTTGCTGATGCCTTGTGGTCCGAGAGCTTTTATTATCCTTCAGACGGAGCTCTATAACACCGGGTATGAACAGTGAGAAAGCTTCAGGTTACTTAAAACGAAGTCTGGTAAGGTCCAATCACGTCGAGCAGCCAGGTTACAAATCCCCGGCAGAGACGGTGGACGACTATAAAGATGTGGACACCACTCTGCTACATCTGCTGGGATCGCTCTCGCTGTTTATTAGATAAGAGCTGCACGGTTTTCTGTGACGCTGCTTCACCAAGTTTTGTCAGAGCTATAAAGAAGTCTGTTGCAGTGCGCATTTCAGGCTCGTCTAACAACAGCAGCAAAACACATCTGCAGCATTTTCTGACAAAGACAACAGACGCAATATTGAAGTGGCCAAATTTAGTGGGAATAAGTTTCTGTGGACTGGTTGTATTTGTGCCGCTGCGAACATGAATGCGATCACGTCACTGCAGCAACTTTTTCTCAAGCACTTTTATAACATGAAAGTTAAAGGTTTGTTTAATTGGTGGAATATGTGGAAAATGAATGTGTGATGTTTGTCATTGTTCCTCCAGAGCTCCGAGGCCCACCCCACTGTCATGCTGTTCGCTCTCATCGCTTTGGAGAAGTTCTCTCAGACAAGTAGGTTCACTCACTATATGAAGCCAGTTTAAAAACGAAGAGTCACGATTAGGCTGGTGAAGTAAGACGTGTGTTATCAGGTAAATGAGCCGAGGAGCTGTAAACGGCTCTTCTGCTCCCCTGCTGTCGATGAGTGTTTGTGTGCAGAATTCAGATGAGTGCTTTTGTTTAGCAGTTTTATTACCTGAGCAATAACAGCACTAAAACCCACCACTTCTCTGTATTTCACGACTAGGACGTGATGGTCTCAGTTACAAATCTTTTCTTATAGTTTCTCTGAAATGTTAGCATTGAGCTGCCCCCTACATGTTTAATTGAAGTCATTGCATAAAGAACTGTGAGGCCTGTTTAGAGACAGGCTTTCATGTGATTCGTTTTGCTTCATTTCAAATGGCTCACGTTTTATTGATGCTGTTTGTTCTCGAACATGTTTTCTCCCATTTGTGTTGTCAATTCTGCTCCGAGTGCTCCTGAGACGCGGGCGACTGTAGCTCGATGCTGTGCACAAACAGCACTGCAGCTGCTGATGCTCAGCTAATTGCGATCCTCCCGTGTAGGGATGTTTTTACACACAGCGGTGTTGTGACGTATTCAGACGTTCTGGTTTCCTTTGCTTAGGCGAGAACAAGCTGACCGTGTCCGAGTCTTCGATCAGCGATCGTCTGGCTGTTCTGGAGTCTTGGGCAGAACATCCTGACTATCTAAAGAGGCAGGTTGGATTTTGTGCACAGTGGAGCCTCGACAACTTGTGTGAGTAGCCCCATGTTTCACCCGTTTCTTAGATGAGCCAATTATAATCCTCTGAGTCACCGACTAAAGAAAAGCCATCATTTTTCTCCATCTTCTCCATCCAGTCCTAAAGGACGGTCGTCAGTTCACTTACGAAAAAGTCAACCTCACGAATATCAACGCCATGCTGAACAGCAACGATGTTAGCGAGTACCTCAAGATCTCCCCGACTGGACTCGAGGTCAGTCTGCGTGTGAACGCAGATTAGATGCAGAGTTTTTATTGTAACTGAAAAGTCTGAATCTTTGCTCCTTCTGTTCGCTCGTCTTCAGGCGCGATGTGACGCCTCATCCTTTGAGAGCGTGCGCTGTACATTCTGTGTGGATTCGGGCATTTGGTACTACGAGGTGACGGTTATTACATCGGGGGTGATGCAGATCGGATGGGCCACCAAGGACAGCAAGTTCCTAAACCATGTACTTGAACACTTTTACAGTTTGCCCTTAGCAAAGTGTTCTGAATCTGATTAGATATTCTGCTTTGGGTTGACTGCACCACCTAATGTGTGTGTGTGTGTGTGTGTGTGTTACAGGAAGGTTATGGAATAGGAGATGATGAATACTCGTGTGCGTACGATGGCTGCAGGCAGCTAATCTGGTACAACGCTCGCAGTAAACCTCACGCTCACCCCTGCTGGAAGGAGGGTACGCTTTACTGACACACACATGTATTTATAATCAGGCATTGCTGCCGTCTTTTTGCTGACTTTAAAGACGTTTTCAAATGTTCCCATTTTAAGAAATCTGTGTTATAATAACAGGCTTCTGAGTGTCAGTGTTTGGAAATAGCTTTGTTGTTTCGGCGTGACTGTTTTGTGATTTTTAGCACCCACGCTGTCACTGCCAACATTCAGGCTCTGGCCCACAGCCCACACAGATAACAGTAATAGCACGCCAAAGCTTCATTCTGCTGCGTGTGCGTTCCATTTAGGAGATGCCATCGGCTTCCTGTTGGATCTCAGCAAAAAGCAGATGATCTTTTATCTGAACGGACATCAGCTACCGCCAGAGAAACAGGTGTTCTCATCTGCCACGTAAGTCCACACAAAGTCATCTCCTCTCCTCATGTTTTACTTCATCCTTTCCTCATTTTTCTCTTTATTTTGTTCTCCACATTTTCTCTCATTTATCACGTGTTTTCTTCCCCTCTGTGCCAGGTCCGGCTTCTTCGCGGCAGCCAGCTTCATGTCGTACCAGCAGTGTGAGTTTAACTTCGGGGCCAAGCCTTTCCGTCACCCACCTTCTGTCAAGTTCAGCACCTTCAATGACTTTGCTTCACTGCTGCCCAGTGAAAAGATCATCCTGCCCAGGTAAGACATGAAACAGGTCCTATTTTATTTATTTATTTCGTGGTGTTGGATGTAGGGCTGCCACAAACGATTATTTTGATAGTCGACTAGTCACCGATTATTTTTGCGATTAGTCGACTAATCAGATCATCATCCATTGGACATAAAACTACAGCTTATTGCACCAGCAGCATCTGCTCTTATATAACTATCATTAGCTTACAGCTGTAAGTGTTTAAGGTCTGTGCTAACTAAAAATAAAGACAAGATGATAGTTTATTAAATTTTAATGAAATTTGCAGATTGTTTTGGTGAAGTTTAATAAACTCCTTGCTATCTAAAATATAACAGGACACCGGAGTAAATTCTCGAGCATCTCACACTTCTGATAATCAGCTGTCTGCTTGACGTTTATTCAGCTGTGTAAAAACTATAACTTTAATCTCAGCCAAACCGATTTACTCAGGAACAAATAAAATACTGAAAAAAAGCCAAACAATAACATTTTAAGTTATCTAAGTGACTTATATATCATCTTTAACCTGAGTAGCGAAAGACGGCGGTGGGTTTGACAACGATTTGCCGGGAGTCCGGTGTTCTCACGGCTCTAGTTAGCCTAGCCCCCGGCTAGCTATCGAGCTAGTGGCTAACAGACGTCTCCGAAAACGTCGGAGCGCTTTTGAAAATATGTGGTGTCTTGATAAACTGAGCAGATATTTGAGGTTTACACAGCTACATTCTCGCCTGAAAATATGTTAAACGTTTATTTTGTGACCCAGAAAGAATAATAAGAGTAATATTAAAACTAACTAGCTGCCGCCATTGTTGGAAACTGAGCTGGGCTGCGCTATGAATTCTGGGACACAGCTTCTTCTTCTTCGGGGTTTAACGGCAGCTGGCATCCTTGTACATGCAGTGCTGCCATCTTCTGTTTCAGTCCGTTATTACACTCTTAAATCCTACTACTTATTCCTGCGTCTTTTGGGATCTTACAAAGCTTCAAACGACGCGTCGACTATTAAATCAGCTGTCGACGATTCTGATAGTCGACTAATCGTGGCAGCCCTAGTTGGATGATGCTGTCAGAGGTTGGGAAAGCAGTGTGTAATCTGCTGTAACTAAACTGTCCTCTGAATGGTTCTTGTATAGCTTTTTTACTCTGAGCACTCAAAGTGCTTTATACAACTAATTCATTCACTCATCATCCTTTAAATCTCTCATTAGAGTCTGTCGGCTGCATTAAACCAGCACTTTTATTTCAACATTAAAAACTTCAGTGCATTTTTCTCCTACACATCAAACTTTGCTCTGGGCAGATACTCGGTCTTGGCTCAGTGTAACCACGCAACCATGCTCTGAAAGTGGAACAAAAACGAAACCCTGATGTCATATCTGATTTAATAAGACAGGATGGAGACGGGCTGCAGCTGTTTAATATAAAGCTCTAATGTTCCTCTGTGTCAGGACGTTGTTGACTCAACTTTGCAGAGATCTGTTGCAACAACGGGACCTTGAACGTTACCACAGTTGGATCATCGCGTCTCTAAAACATCATCAACAAAAATAGCAAAATAATCTGGACAAAGAAAAGACTCGACGTAGGTGTTTGTTATAGTGTCCTGTCACTGACTGATGAATGAAAAGGACGGACAGCTTTTCATTTCCTCTGTTTTTGTCTTTTCTTTGGAACAGACAGTCGGGCTAAATGAAGGAAAGACTGACGCAATAAAAATGGCTGCATCTAAAAACCGAGCGTCTGTCCACACCACCGTGTGCAGCATGACGCATTAAGCAGCTGTCCCACAGAAAATCTGTCAGCTGAGCTTCAGCAGCTGAACGTTAGCTTGTTCGTCCTGAAAATGTACATAAAATGTGACCTTTAAAAAGAAACCTAAATGTAACTGTTTGAGTTGCATATTCCACATCTGGATTTTATTTTATTTATTTATTGATTTATTTTTACATTTGCAAAAAGTGCAACAATTTACATTTTTTTAATTAAGGTTTAGGGTTAAGACAGCTTGTTTCAGAGCACCATGAGGTAACTGGGGATTATTTTGAACTTGAAATGCGTGGCTCTAAATGAGTGGAATGACTCTGATCAATCACTCGCTTGTGGGAGACGGCGTGAAGAGAAGGAACGATTGCATGAAAACTGTCCGTGTGCACCTGCATGTGTATAGAAACGTCACGTGTGTATTTGTGTGCGTGTGTTTCCTAGACACCGGCGTCTGGCCTTAATGAGGCAGGTTAGCATCCGAGACAACTGCTGCACGCTGTGTTGCGACGTCATGGCCGACACAGAGCTGCGGCCCTGCGGACACGGGTATGTGTTCTTCTGCTGTCAATAAAATGTCTCAAGCTCATTTTTGTTCACTCCTTAAACAGGAACAATCTGACGTTGTCTGTCTCTTCTCCACAGTGGTATGTGTATGGAGTGTGCCTTACAGTTAGAGACGTGCCCCCTCTGCCGTCACGACATCCAGACCCGCGTCAGACTCATCGCACACGTCTCCTGACACACTTCCTGCCCTCGCTCCAGTAAACGGAGACACACAAGCCCTTTAGCTTCCTCCTCCTCCTCTAATCCCCTCTTACCCCACAGGGCTGCGAGGACGTTGCCACGGTGTTGCGATAATGGCAGAACGCTGAATTCTGGTCAGACGAGACGGCGGCGATGGAGGGGTGGATAGATGAAAGAAAGGAGATGAGAGGAGGGGCAAAAAACCGACAGCTGGAACCCCCAGGAGCTTTTCCTCGTGTATCTACATCTCCTCTTTTATATCCTTCTGACAACTCGCTGCAGAAGCTGGGCCAAGAAAACTTTCTACTTTTTTTTTTTTTCAAAATAAAAGCGCAGAGACCGTGTAACTCGGCTACAGACAGAACCGAGTTCTTATCTCCAAGCCCCGTGTAAAGCTATTTAAAAACACAGAACCTTTCCATCACGAGGATCCCACTTGTGCTTTCAGTCCCGAGGCTGCTACTATTTAACCCCATCGCCGTCACGCACACATCTGCAGACGTGACAGGGCTTGGTCACAGAGGAAAGCGCAGCCTGTAGTACAGTATTAAACCGAAGGTACAAACTTGAAATGTGTCTTACTTTCTTTTTTTGCTTACAGATGCGTGAGTAATTGTGTTCTCACTGTAGCATTTTCTCCAACACTCAAACCTTGGGCAGCTTTCCCGTCTGTACTGATCGATCACCCAGTCGGAGGGTTTTCATTCTATTCTGATTCTACTGTCTCAGTTGACTTTAATCGCTTGAGTTCAATTTTCTGATTAAGTTTACAAAGCTGTTCAAAATCACAAAAGAACGTAAATGGCAGAAATAACATGTTTCTGTCTCCTTTTTGTGCTCGTTTATAAAGCAACCACAGAATGTGGGGATTCAAATTTACATTAAAGTCACATACAGGTGATCGCAGTCAGGTTTTTTCCTCCCGGTTATAAATGCATATTTTAAAGAGCCAGTGTAAGGGAAGTGTGTACTCGCACAACCACACACTGTAAAACTTGATTAGTGCCAACAGTTGGGGAACAGGAGTCGAGCTTGTCTGAGAGGCTGTTTGATTTTTGGTTTGTGATGACAAACCTGACACTCTTCAGTCCACAAAAAGAGTTTTTAGTTGGTCACTTAAAATGAGGCTGAACGCTGATGTTGGCTCACGAGCTGAGCGGTGGATTGATTGTTCACGTGCTGCACGTCACAGCGCTGCTGGTGATCTTGTGTTAAAAACAAAGTTTGTCAGAAGTGCTCAGGTGGAGTAAAAACGTGGGTTCTGTACAACTCCTGCTCCCTTTTCTTCATCTTCCCTCGTCTCGTCTTTTGCCTTGTGTTTGTCTTTCTGTCCATCCTTTACTTGAAGCATCTCTGGGTTGACTGAATTATGTTTGTATTTTGGAAACAGGTGACAAAATTAATCGTACGTTAAATCATAATTCAGTAAAATTGTATTGTACAATTTTAAAACGCCCAGTGGCATTTCAAATGAATGCAATTTCACATTTATCCTGTTCTTATAGTTTCTGAAGGAGTTGACGCTTCATGCTGCATGAGCAAAATCAGTAAAATCATTCACACGATACTAGAACAGTTTATGACAACAGCAGAATCTCTCGGTATGACAAAAGACCGGTCTGGTCGTTGTTTGCTATGTTGTATTTTCCTGGAGCACCTTATCCATGGAGGTGAGAGGTGGATGGTCTGTGTTCGGAGATCCAGTTCAGGAAAGTGTGTGTGTGTGTGTGTGTGTGTGTGTGTGTGTGAGTGAGACTGAGTGTATTTAAAACATCTGTAAAGGAAAATCTCCCAGAGTTCCCAAAGATGTGATTTATTGAAGAATTGTTTCCTGGATTGTGACATTTGTAATAAATGTATGTTCATGTGATTCTTTTGTGTGACTCCTGCTACAAAACCAAACTACTGATACACTCACGGATCATTTTACCCACTGGCCTGTGAAATGTGGACATTTTTAAACACACACAGCAACTCTTTAAGTAACAGATGGATATTAGTCAGGGATCTATTGCTATGTTTTTGTCTTTTGGTGTGTTGGTAATTCATCACAAAGAAGTACAGTGCAGAAAACACTGGGCACTGTCTCAGGCTCACATGAAGCCCGATGCACTCAGAACAGATGTGTCGGGAAAAGTGACACAGCAAAACAGTTTAAACATTATTTTGTATTTAATAAGTCCTTTTGGAAAGTCATGATCCTGCTTGGTATGATAATAACCTACGAAGTCGGATTTGGCTTAAAAATGTACATTAAGTACTTTAAATATAATACGTTATGCTACAGGATAATTACAGATTCGTTAATACCTCACGTTAATGTTGCAGCTGAAGATGATTTTAATTACTTTTACATAATATTACCGATATTAATACGACCTTTTAGATTTCTGTTTTAAATTTGCAATAATATTAATAATAAAACTTTAACTGATACTTTATAATAAAAGTTACGGTCGATCCACCGTCTCATTCACTCTTTTCTTGTGGCACGAACAGAAGAAGTGTACAATCTCCGATTTTCAGCGCTTCTGATGAACGTCAGACAGCATCTGAGTTAAACGTATTTCCTTTTTGCATCTTTAAGCTCCAACAATCATCTGGTTCCGCTGAAACAGGCTAATGATCGTCTGTAGGTGACGGTTTAAAAGTAACAGCCTGATGGAAGAAACGTGAATCATCCTCATGACGAATGATTTGGTGAACAAATAAGTGTAATCTGCAACATTCGTGAACATTTTGATGTATAATATTATTATTATTATTATATTATTAGTAGTACCAGCTGTTTCCCTTCCAAATAAATGTCTTGTTTCGAATGTAGGAACCAATATACGGTAGTTGTTGTTTTACCCGATGGGGCGCGAAGGCGCACAAAGTTCACTCGTTTCCTTGGTAACAGGATTAAGTACGCTAGTGAGCAGTTTAGCCGACATGGACATCAGGGAGCCGGGTGAGTTAAACACGTTAGGACACATTGAATACGTCACGAGACTTCTGTAAATGAACTTTTTCACTTATGAGAAATGGCGGGCATTTAACGCCGCGTGCGTCTTTGATTAGCCGCCTCGGCTAACTGACGTTGCTCGCGCGGGGACTCTGATGAGAGCAAATAACGGAAACACACTTCAAAGCTGATGTTACGTTTGTTGTGAACGTTAGCGCTGGCTACCTGCCTGTTTTATCTTACAGGTGTTAGCAGAAGGGCAGTGTTCACCTGTGTGCTCGCTTTATCTTCTCAGAAATCCGGAGTAGTGGAGACAACATGGTAAACGTGTTCGATACGGACGAGGAGCACTTTGCTATTTCCAGGTGGGTTGTTGTGAAATGCTTTCTAACCGTCTGCAGGAAGCTGACGTCCTGTTTTAAGTCAGATTAGATGCACTTATCGTGGGCATGAATATCAGGGTAATTCTGGGCTTTTTTAGCGATTTCTCTCTTTTTCCAGGGTGGAGTGATTGTTCAGCAAACATGTTTAACGGGTGCAAAAGTCATTTGATGATTTTCTCTTGCTGTGTAAAATCCACCACAGAGCAGGACAGTGTTGCCAACTTAGCGACTTTGTCGCTATATTTAGCGAGTTTTCAGACCCCCTAGCGACTTTTTTCTAAAAAAAGTCGCTAAAAAAAGATGTGAAAGCGCATATCGCTTTTCCTCTCAACAAGCAGCGGGTGCTGTAACGCAGTCAGTTCTTCTTTTACTCTTATGCTGTTTTGTGGATCACAAGGTTTAAAACTACTTATAAACACACACACACAAAGTAACTCCACCAGAGTGCTTATTTCGGGTCACTTTTGCCGGTCCAAGCCCGGATTAAGGAGCAGGGTTGGAATTGTGACATTAAAAAAAACAATAATTGCTAAAATAAATTTAATTTGTAGTTCTAAATAAACTCTAAATGCATTTAGGACGTTTTTTACTCACTTTATGTCTTGTCCACGATGTTATTTCTCTCTCCAGCAGCGTAGGTTACAATTACATTAGCATGACCAATTATGCAAATTAGGTGATGACGTCATTTAGCGACTTCTAGCGACTTTTAGGACAGCCAATAGCGATTTTCCTTACTGAGGAGTTGGCAACACTGGAGCAGGAACTCTGGAGTTTGTGCTGATTTCTCTCCCTTCTCTCCCTTCAGTTCCTCGGCTGCAGACACGGCCTTCGATGGCGTTATTGGCTGCATAGAGGACATCATCATGGGTAGGTGCACTGACAGCGCCACCAGTTAGTGATGAAGACGCTTTCTACATGTCCACTGCTTCTCTTTCAGAGGACGACTTCCAGCAGATTCAGCAGATTTTCATGGAGAAACATTACCGTGAGTTTGATGACTCTGATGAGAACAAGCTCAGCTACACACCCATCTTTAATGAATATGTAAGTGTGGGCAGAGTTCACACTCATACAGAGACGTTCAGTTTTTACAAATACGTTGACTTAAAGCAGAATCTTGGCTGTTATTTAGATCGACCTGCTGGAAAAATACCTGGAGCAGCAGCTGATGGAGAGAATTCCCGGCTTCAGCATGGACACCTTTAAAGAGTTACTCATGTAAGATGTGACAGAAAGTGGAACCTGAACTGAAAGCAACCCATGTGTCAGTTATGTTATGTTGCTCGTAAGAAATGTTATTTTGCAATAGACCACAAGGTGGCACACAAGTACGCTGAAAAAGTGACGAGTTTATCTCCTTCCTCTGCAGGCAGCACAAGGAGGAAGTGTCAGGTGACATCTTTGAGATGTTGCTGACGTTCACTGACTTCATGGCTTTCAAGGAGATGTTTCTGCAGTATAGAGCTGTGAGTTTTCTGTGAGCTGGAGAATAACTATAAAAGTGGCCCCGTTTAAATAACAGGGCAGCTGTGACACGTGGCTCTTTGTTATGAAGTTTTGAACCCTGTGTGTGTGTGTGTGGGGTACTGTACATTAATGCTGGATGTATATGTGTGTTTCTAGGAAAAGGAGGGCCGGTGTCCAGACCTGAGTCAGGGACTGGTGGTCACATCTCTGAACCTCGGAGGCTCCAAGCATGCTGACTTTAATGAATCTCAGTGAATCTCTGGAAAATTGTTCCAGGGCCTTAATGAAAGTGTTCAATTCAGTCTTTTAACGTAAATCTTCTGTCTGTAACGGATAATTTATATTTGTGTTTCTCTGCGTTTTATGTAGAGGGATCAGTGGAAGAGCCTCTGTTTCTGTTTGCCATGAAAGGTTGAAGGTTTTGCCCACTTTCTGTTAACAATCACTTGACTGCATGTGACTGCTTGAAAAGTTAATATTTGTTCAACTGTAATTCATATTTTCATGCTTTCACTCGTGTGCAGTGATTCTGTTTAGCTTTTACTGGAACTGCCTGTTTGAAACAGGAAGTAGAGTATTTCTGTCCCTGTGCTGTGAAACAAATATGCTTCTTTTTTCAGAAAGTAGTAAAGTAGAACTAATATGTTTCATGGACGTAAATTATTTTAACAGTCTTTAAGTTTCGAACTTGTCAAAGTAACGTTTAATGTAAAATGATTGTGTGTGTCTGCAGTTAGTTTTTGGTACAAATTGTTTTTTACGTGTTTAGAAATGTTTCATTTTCCAAGTATATTTATTTCTCCGGTGTTGTTACGATTGTCTGTAAAAAAACAAAAAAAACGATATTTTCAAATAAGCACAAAAGAAAAACCTCAGTCGTTTATTTGAAGTGCGTAGCTGAGCTCTAGCACTCAGCGCAGGATTTCACCAACGTTCAAACTCTTGGTACAAAAAGACTCGCGTGGTTCATAAAGGCACGTCCAGCACAGCAGGAGAGGAGCAGAATCACACAAAAACAGTACTCCACGCCTGTGGAACAATATTTGAATCATGCAGAAATATCAGTGTCAGTGTGTCAGCATCATGATTATTTTCCTACAGGTGCATTATGGGTGGTTTTATTGCTAAAAGGCTCTGTTAGGCCCAGTAAACCCAAACTGTGAAGCCAACTTTCAGTGGTTTCATCCTCATCTTCTTGTTGATAGATGCAGAATGCAGCAGAGAACTGCCCAACGCCCAAAGCTGGAGGTCGAGATCTGCAGTCCTCCCTTAGCTAACAGGTTTATCCACTGGTGATCTCAGACTAACCAAATAACCCTCCACTGTAGTTAGTACATGCAGCCTGTGCTTGTTTTTTTTTTAATGCTACTCACATTTTCAGATTTTGTTCAATTATTACTGAAATTTATAACTTTATGTACATAATAATTCAAGTGTATTTTTAATGCAATCTGGGATTATTACATTTCGTAGTATTAATACAGTATATTTACTGTGTTACTGGGATGGCTAAAACAATAAACCACCTGGAACAGGTTTCATCTCGTGGTTATTATCAGGGTTCGCCTCAGTCAGGATCTGAGTTTTGTGAGCGTTGTTCCTGGGAGGGGCACCGCTGGCCGCACAGCCCTAAGTCGGCACTGTGTTGGTGGCGGCGTTTCCTCCGTCCTCCTTCCAGTCCAAGTAGGAGAAGAAAGCACTGGCCGCGTACACCAAGGTCACCGCAGCACCAAAGAACTGCAGCGAAGGAAAATGAGAAGAGACACGGTTACACCGCCGAAGGGACGCCAGGAAGCAGAGCAAACGTCTGAAATTCTTATCAGCCATCATAAATCACAGTGATGTTTATGTTTCTGAATTCATATCTATACCAAGCCCAGCTGTGTGATTTAGCAGATTAAACAATGTACTAGTGGGACTTTATCTCTATAATATAGACAGGAGTGGCTCAGAGGCAGCTTCTGATAAGAGTGTGTGTGTGTGTGTGTGTGTGTGTGAAATCATGTGATCAATGCTTCTGCTGAAGCTGTAAACCAGGACAGACTTTGACCTGCAGGAGGAACTATAAAACACACCGATACAGGAGATGTGATGTTTCTGCCAATGGAAGTCATACGTCACCTGCCACTTTATAAGGCACACCTTTTCAGCTGCTCATTATTGCAAATATCTAAACAGTCGCTCACTTGGCAAGAACTCGGTGCGTTTAGGCGTGCAGGCCTCGCCAACACAGCCTTTGATTGTTGGTGTCAGACAGGCAGTTTAATTATTTCAGACACTACTGATCTGTTCCTCAAACTCTTGAAACGAGAGTTCACTGTACTCGAATGGCCTCCGCAGTCACAACATCTCCATTAAATAGAGAAGCTTTCCGATTTGATGATGTGGAAAACCATCACGGATGTGTAGCCGATGAATCTGTAGAAACTGTGATGCTGTGATAGCGTGGACGAAAAACTCGGATCAATATTTCCAGCATCGTGTTGAATCTGTGCCATGAAGAAATTAAGCTGTTCTGAAGGCAGAAGGTCGTTCCCAGCACTAGCAGGAGTAGCGAGCGGCACACCTAATCAAATACACCGAGTGCGTTATAAAAGGCCGTTCTGTGTTTCCTGGACATTGGGCTAGTTTGTGAGATAGTGTGAGTGGCGACTTACTGCAGCAGCTGCCAAATGTCCATAGATATACCAGTGGTAGGAAGTCACATGAGCTGCGTTGGTGATGAAAGCAGTGAGATAGAGGACTGTGGCTGCGCTAAAATACACCATCACCTGAAACAAATGGAGAAAACAAACATTACATCAATGCACAATAACTCGCCGTCTTCCTGCCACGCTGTGCCCCTCTGTGGCCTTGCATCCTCGTCTTTTTCTCTTTCTATCTTTGAGCCGTTTCTGCAGCCTCGTCATCGTCACCACTTCATCAGAGTGGTACAGATTAGTATCGCTGACGTTCATGCACCGTCTCTCAAAACTGACGACCAAACATCCAAACTGCAAAATCAAGGAACCGGTAACGGTTTCTAATACAACCCGCGACTACGGGTGTAATTCCCCTGTAATTAAACTAAACTTCAACATATTTTATTTAAAATTATGATGTCATTATATTCACATACAAACATTTCAAGTTATTAACAGTAGACTGAGGATGTAATGAGTCGCGGTTTTACAGGAAACAAAAGAATCATTACACTGTAATTAATTCAAATAATGTAATTTTAAGTGATTTACTAATCATAAATCAAACAATTTTCCTATTTTACATAAATGGTAAATGGCCTGTATTTGTATAGCGCTTTTACTAGTCCCTAAGGACCCCAAAGCACTTTACACACCCAGTCATACACTGGTGGAGGCAGCTACATTGTAGCCACAGCTGCCCTGGGGTAGACTGACAGAAGCAAGGCTGCCACATCTGGCCACCACCAGTAGGCGGTAGGTGAAGTGTCTTGCCCAAGGACACAACGACAGAGACTGTCCGAGCCGGGGCTCGAACCAGCAACCTTTCAATTACAAGGTGAACTCCCAACTCTTGAGCCACGATCATAAGTATGCTGTACTTTGAGGGATGCAGGGTGTGTTGTGCTGGAGACACATTATACTGTAGCTGCGGTACAATTAATTCTTTGTTTCCTGGTTTTTCTAATGTAACAACTTTTAAGTAGTTAAATGCACTGAAACGATGCCCGAAGTCACAGGTGGTTTATAAAATGTTGCCAAGGAACATCTCCGTCTCTCACATACCGTCAGGGGCCATGGGACAGCAGGCAGTTTTTGTGTGACACCAAACAGGATGACGAAGAAGAGGACGGTGGTGAGGATCCACAGAGTGATGGCGACAAACAATACCCAGCCATACGCTCCTCCCACTACATAGGAGCCTGCTATCAGCGCCCAGTGGAGCAGCCCAAAAACCTAAATAGGTGAGAGGGAGGAAACAACAGGTGCATCAGTTTGAGGGCACGAAAAATAAAGTTATGTAAACAGTTATTACATCAAAAAACAAACAAATGGTGAATGCTGTTCTACTCTGAGCACTCAAAGTGCTTTTTACATGAATCCATCCAGTTAAACAGACGTTTCTATACCTTGGCTAACATTCACACAGAGCAACTACCGACCTTCTGATTGGTAGATAACCGGCTCTACATCTGCTGGGTCACAGGTAAGCAGTAGTTATTGTGTTAGACGGAGCATGCAAGAACAACGTAACCACCTCCAGCAACTGTATCCATTATGTGTGGTTTCATTTTTGAGTCTTAGAATTAATATATACCAACATTTACAGCACACATGGCTGTTGTAATCTTTCTCCAACCATCAACTTCTGAGGAAAACACCAGCTGTTGAATGCTTTGCGATGCTCAGCAGATATTCGCCAGCAGATCTCAGATTTTAGGATAATCTCGTAACCTGAGGTCACTGATGTCCAGATAAGCACCACAGACTGTCTGTGACACTGAGGTGGGCAGGCTGTTTTCACGGGGATCTTAAAAGTCAGGCTGACCGACTCTTGCAGGTAGTGTACAAAACACACGAGGCGTCCCTCTTTCCCTGCACGCATGTCTCCCTGCTTCAGTCTCATGAGAAAGGACATGACCGTCCATTATGTATGCACAGGTCAGGTTTCACTTTTTACACACATGCATACGCAGCACGCTCTCCAAAGTAGACCTTTGCTAAGCAGCTGCATCATAACGAGCTTTTCTCTTCTGAACCGAAGGAAGAGGAAATCATTTGAACTTCCTGAGTAAAACAGTAAAGTCCAGCTGTGATGGACATGTTCGACCAGGGAGTCTGCTGTGACACTGCTGTGTAAACTGTGTTTACCAAAATCAGCGAGGACCTTGAATGAAACAGAGGGCATTCACCCTGTCGCGCTGGATAAAGTGGTTCCTATTAGAGGACAACTCTGCACCATAAAGTGTTCTAAATATATCATTTAATGGCCAAACAATCGTTCAAGTTAAACTGTGTGCTCGAGCACAGCAGCAGGAGTTTATGCATTATGCAAATGCATTTTATAATGGAGTGTGCAGGGCATGTTGTATATTAATACTGCATCAGGACCTGAAACAGGAGACTAATCGTGTTCTGCTAATTTCAGAGTAAGGACAGGTGAAAAGATGTTTGTTTTTAAAAATGTGTGCAAAAATATTGCTGAGACTAATTTGTTGTTTTTTTATGTTGATGTTGTTGATGTGGAGATGAAAAATCAACAAGGTGGTGCTAAACATTATGGATATCAAACAATGACGTCACAATGTTTCAGCCGCAGCAAACTTTACTCTCACATTATTACTTCTGTTTTTTCATTGTGGAAACAGCGTCTGGGAAGAAAGGGTGTGTTTCAGTTTTAATAAACGCTCGTCAAACAACAGCTAATTTAACATTTTGAGGGCATTGTTTTCAGTTCAACTTTATTTATACAGCGCCGAATCACAACAGCAGTCGCCTCAAGGCAAAAAACCCAACAATTATATGACCCCCTATGAGCAGCACTTTGGCGACAGTGGGAAGGAAAAACTCCCTTTTAACAGGAAGAAACCTCCAGCAGAACCAGGCTCAGGGAGGGGCGGGGCCATCTGCTGTGATTGGTTGATGAGAGAAGGAAAACAGGATGTGGACTGATACACAGAGTACGCAAGGTACAGCAAAAGTTTGCAGCAGTGAAGGAATAGATTTTAAGATTTTTTTTAAGATTAGGCTTCAAACTTTCCTTTTTGCTAAAGCATATAGTTAGGGCTGGACCAGGTGACCCTGATTCCTCCCTTAGTTATGCTGCAATAGATGTAGGCTGCCGGGGATTCCCATGATGCATTGAGTTTTTCCTTTCCAGTCACCTTTCTCACTCACTATGTGTTAATAGACCTCTCTGTGTTGAATCATATCTGTTATTAATCTCTGTCTCTCTTCCACAGCATGTCTTTATCCTGTCTTCCTTCTCTCACCCCAACCAATCACAGCAGATGGCCCCGCCCCTCCCTGAGCCTGGTTCTGCCGGAGGTTTCTTCCTGTTAAAAGGGAGTTTTTCCTTCCCACTGTCGCCAAAGTGCTGCTCATAGGGGGTCATATGATTGTTGGGCTTTTCTCTGTATCTATGAAGCACCTTGAGGCGACTTTTGTTGTGATTTGGCGCTGTATAAATAAAATTGAATTGAATTGAATTGAATTGAATGCAGTGTAGGTAATCCAGGATAACTTTATATTATAATATAATATCTTTATGTTATATATTAGTCCTGTGAGTTAAACCTGTGATGAGCTCTTTCCGTCAGCAGTCATAGATAAAGACGTGTGTGTCTGCACCATTAATCAGATGACACAGAATTTAAATGTGTGTCAACAAGTTTCTGTTTATGCTCCATAAACCTTCCTGGCTATCAATAAACAATAAAAATGACTGCATGCTGCTTTACTGTGCGGCGTACAGTCAGAAAGCTTCACTATCAGAGAGTGGCACAGAGCCTGGAAAATGAAATCAATGATGGTGTCTGCTTATGTAAATAGTTTTTTCTCCAGATAAATCTAATTGTGTGAAGTACCAGGGAAGGTGAACAGTGGTCCAGTGGTCGGTCCAATCTGCCCCCCCCCCTCTCTCAGGTATGTACTGGCTTTAGGCAAAGGAAACATGGCTGACTAACGTCTGAGAGGTGGGGGAGGTCTTTGGCTCCTCCTGTCACACTCCACTGATCTCCCCAGCATTGCACTAAAACTGCAGGAGCAACCGTGCACGGCAGCGTCCCTGTGAATGTTCAGACTGAAACGTGTCACCTGTCCGGGCTTTATTAGGTGCAGTTTTTGCTGACATTTCATGGTGTTGTAGTAGTAGGTTGGGTAAAAGTCAGCACGGAAGAGTAATAACGTTTTGCTTTAATCATTAACTCAGACAAATCACTTCATTTAGTCTTTTTAAGGTTTAAATTGCCAAAGACAGGCACGGGTGTTAATCCATCCTAACAATATTTCTCCCCAGGTGTGAAATACGTGAACAGGAGTTCAGTCTTTTGCAGCTGCATTGAGCTGCGTTCAGCCCACCATGAGGATCATTACACTTCTTGCTGCAGTGGAATTTATAGTCTTCAGTGTTTAAATGGGTCAGGCTGTCCAAAGGTTAATAAGACGTGCACATATCCTCACTGTACACCAGGCGATGTGGAGTAAACGACTGTAGCTCAGGGCTTCTTGTGTTTGTTTATTAAGCTTTTATGACTTTTTTTGGCAACTCAGCAAACACACTTCTGTCATAAACCAACAGCACCGTCATACTATCAAATTATAGAGTAGATACTGTAAGGCAAGCAGTTGCCTCAAGCTCCCTCACAGATGTTTGAGTCCTAGTTAGTTTGCTTGCTGCTCTGTGCTGAACATAAACCATACAGATGCTGGCAAGTTTCTTTTTCTACTCTTGTATTGTGTCATTAAAGGCTTATATCCTTGAAATAGTCCACTCAGGCACACGGGAGCTTCACCGAGCTTCAGTATAAGATAATTAATGATTATTTAAAAAAAATTTGTGTAAAGCAACGAGTTTGACAACAATAAAAGGGGAGGTGAAAATAAGCATCATATTTAAAGGACCTTTCCAGCACCTCCCACCAGAGGTAATGTACAACATGTTCATAATGCAACACTCTGCAAAAAACCTCCAAACATCCAAAGTAAAGAAAATCTTCAGTGCTTTTAAAAATAAAGCATCGAAGGCAGTTTTAAAATTTACTTAAAGTCTTTTCAGCAATAAGGGGCGTGTCCATCTCTAGAGGTTGAGTCACCTTGATTAGCTTTTCCATGCTGAACAACCCCAAAGCATTTTAAATTGGCCATTCATAAACAAATCACTCCATCATTTATCATTAAATCCTTCTCTCACCTCAACCAATCACAGCAGATGGCCCCGCCCCTCCCTGAGCCTGGTTCTGTTGGAGGTTTCTTCCTGTTAAAAGGGAGTTTTTCTTTCCCACTGTCGCCAAAGTGCTGCTCATAGGGGGTCATATGATTGTTGAGTTTTCTCTGTATCTATTATTGTAGGGTCGACCTTACAATTTAAAGCACCTTGAGGTGACTGCTGTTGTGATTCGGCGCTGTATAAATAAAGTTGAATTGAAAACAACCCCCTCAAAATGTTAAATTAACTGTTGTTTGACGAGCGTTTATTAAAAACTACAGTTACAGGCTGTTTTAGGAACTTACTTTTGTATCTTCAGTGTGAAAATTGTGTTCGAACACTAAATATTTTTATGTTTCTGTCCGTCAAAAAGTCACAATGGCTAAGATGGACCGATGCCCTGCTGGTTTATAGTGCAAGAGGTTTCAGAACATAAAATAAGAAGAGTAGGCATCCCTCCCACTAAACAGAGCAGAGTGCAGGACAGACAGAAGAGTAATCATTTAGTTGGTTACATACAATTTCAGCGATCATCAGCATAGCTGGGATGCTTCGGATAAATGAAAAGTCCACCCTGGAGGATATGCTTCCAGGCAGCCCTCGGATGCTGTTCCCACCGTGGGAGTTCTGGGAGTTAGGGACGCTGGTCTCTGTGGTAACTTTGGACGGGAAGTCTGCCATGACTAAGCTCTCACAGACGCAGCTGCCACAATAACAGAGTCCTTAAGTGTTCTCAATAAAAGGTTCTGATGAAAAATCGATTCCCTACGTTGACTGGAGGCACCAGCAAATCTCAATCTTCAAATAGTTAAGAAAAATAAAAAATATGACAAAACAGAATCATTCAAAACCCCGACGCCTTCAAAAATGAAAAAATAAATAAAAAAGAAACAAAATCCCTCCACTGAGTTAAAGAGGAGCCCCCCAGCCAGACCTACAGGTTCAGGTATCAGCTGTCAGTGTCTCCACCTGCTCTGACAGGTGTGTAATGGTGGAGGCGGTGTGAGTCTCTACACATTGCCTTCTCCTTTTCCCTCTGACACACCCACACACATATTGAGTGCGTCGTCATCTTCTCCCCATCTGCTTTGGGTTGCTCTCTTTTGCTCCCCTGGCACCTCCCATATGCAGGCTGCTCACCTGCAGCGCTTCAGTCACTAATGTGTTTGAACTCCGGGAGGAGGGAGGAAAAAACAACACAAGCCGGTGGTGCCCTCTAGGCGTGGAGCTCGCAGATGTTTGTTCTTCCCCTGTGGACTGATAAGAAGGGATGACACAACGCTGCATTCCTTAGTTTAATCAATAACACATATGGATGGATGCTGTGGATGTTTTAATGTTTAACTCAAAAAATCCACTAACCCAAACTGTCAGTTAAGGAGTTGAAAATTGCAGCATACTTTGTTTGCTTTTTCTTCTATTGCTTTCTTTATTATTTGCTTTGCTGTTCATAAAGACCGTAGCTTGAAAGATTAAACAGTCAGAATACACTGAAAAATATGGAGCTATTAAAAAGAAATAATTTTAATTCTTTGCAACTATTAAAGAATTACTGCATAAATAGACCAAAACAAAGCAAAGAAAAAAAAATTAAAGCCAGAAATATTTTTCTCACTGATGATATAATGAGAAACAAAATCTCCATAAATTTATGTTAACTAAATTTTATTAATTAATTATTGAAATTCTTATCCTCTCCTTGGGAGACATGCCATCTATTTGAATATTATGTGTTATAGTGTTTGTGGTGTAGTGAACATCGATTTTTGGCGTGTGGAAACAGTTTTAAACATGTAAAACATTTTTAGAAGTAACAATCGAACAAAAACGTGATGTCAGAAGTGGGATTCGAACCCACGCCTCCAGGGGAGACTGCGACCTGAACGCAGCGCCTTAGACCGCTCGGCCATCCTGACTGATAACAATCCAACAACAAAATCAGGTCAATATAGCTCTACATGCAGTTATTCTTTTTGCGCAGATCATCTGTAAAGACTGAGCACGGAAACGTTTTTCTGTTTAGCGGAACATCGGTTCCGGTTTCCTCGCCCTCCCTCTGCTGGTGATTCTGGTTAATAAGCGTCTCACGGAATGACTCCACGTGAGACAGGTTACACAGTCACCCTCTATTACCTATACGGTTTCAGTTTTATTTCCCGTGTTATTATAATCGTATTCTCTCCCATTTCAAGTTTATTTATTTATTTATTTTATTAACCTTTATTTAACCAGGAAGATCCCACTGAGATTAAAAACCTCTTTTTCAAGGGACACCTGGCCAAGAGCAGCAGCAAGTGTCTCACAGTTACAGAAATTAATTAAACACAGGCAGCAACAACACACATAAATGAAAAAAATAGTTAATTAAATAATTAATTAAAATTCAATAAAATTCTAATAAAAAATAAAAAATCAGTTAAAGTAACAAATCGATATAATTGAAACAGTTGCATGTTATGGGCTCGTCCTCAAGGATTCATAATTTAGATTTAAAAGCAATTAATGAAATGAATTCGGTCATTTTCCATTCTTTCTGCAGTTTGTTCCAAGCCGAGGGTGCTAAACGAACAAAAGCTCTTTTACCAAATTCAGTTCGGGCAAATGGAACAGAAAGCAACAAGTAACCATGCGGACGAAGAGAATACCGACCAGCATGTTTCATTGCAAGCAGGGAACATATATAAGAAGGCAGCAACCCAAGTATGGCCTTATATATAAAACTGTATAGATGAGAGTTCCTCAGACTTTCCAAATCCTACCTGAGAATAATGGATTGGATTTATATAGCGCTTTTCAAGGCGCTATATGGGCAAGGCACCCAAAGCGCTTTACAATGCCACTATTCATTCGCTCTCACACTCTGGTGGAGGCTTCAGTTGTAGCCACAGCTGCCCTGGGGCAGACAGAAGCGAGGCTGCCGTATTGCGCCATCGGCCCCTCTGGCCAACACCAGTAGGCGGTAGGTGAAGTGTCTTGCCCAAGGACACAACAACCAGGACAGAGAGCCCGGGGATCGAACCGGCGACCTTCTGGTTACAGATGCGCTTCCCAACCCCCTGGTTGGTGATGTCTGAGATTCACAGTTAGTGATGAACCTCAGAGAAGCATGATACACAATATCAACCATTCGAAGACACTGAGCAGAAGCCTTCATATATAGAATTCAATTCAACTCAATTTTATTTATACAGCGCCAAATCACAACAACAGCCGCCTCATAGCGTTAGTGAGTCTGTGAGTTCTGGATTTCATATTTCTGAACCTCCGCCCTGAGGGCAGAAGTGTGAACAGTCCGTGTTGGGGGTGTGTGGGGTCTTTGAGGATGGAGGCAGCTCTCCTCTGGACTCTGCGATGGTAGATGCTCTGCAGAGAGGGCAGCGGAGTTCTGATGATCTTCTCCGCGGTTGTTATCACTCTCTACAGGCATTTGCGGTCCATAGCAATAGAGCTGCCGTACCATGCAGTGATGCAGCTGGTCAGGGTGCTCTCCACAATGAAGCTGTAGAACCTGCTGAGGATCTTGGCCGACATACCAAATTTTCTCAGTCTTCTCAGGAAATACAGCCGCTGCTGAGCCTTCTTGACCAGCTGTGTGGTGTTCAGTGTCCAGGTGAGGTCCTCAGAAATGTAGACGCCCAGGTACCTAAAGCTGCTCACCCTCTCCACTTCAAGGCCCCGGATAGACAGCGGTGGGTGAGGGCTCCTCTTCTTCCTCGTGTCCACTATCATCTCCTTTGTCTTGTCAGTGTTGAGGGTGAGGTTGTTGTCCTCACACCATGACACCAGACCGGCCTCCTCGCTCCTATAAGCTGCTTCGTCTCCTTCAGTGATGCGAGCGATCACTGCAGTGTCGTCCGCGAACTTCAAAATGATGTTGTCTTTGTTGGAGGCCGATCCTGTCGGACTGAGGCCTGCCAGTCAAAAAGTCCTGTAGCCAGTCACATAGGGTGGGGTGCAGGCCGAGTGTTGCCAGCTTGGTGAGTTTGTGTGGGATGACAGTATTGAAAGCGGAGCAACAAAACAACAAAAAGTACCCTGATGTATGAGTCTTTGTTTTCCAGGTGGGAGACGGAATAGTGAAGAGCAGCAATGATGGTGTCTGATGTGGACATATTGGACCGGTAGGCATACGGCAGGGGGTCCAAAGTGTCTGTGATGTTGCTCTGGATGTAGGCCAGCACCACTCTCTCAAAACACTTCACAATGATTGGAGTGAGTGCAACTGGTCTATAGTCGTTCAGGCAGGTGGGGCTTTTCTTGGGGAGAAGGATGATGGTTGTGGTCTTGAAGCATGTGGGGACAGTGTTCTGGCTGAGGGAGAGGTTGAAAATGGAGGTAAGGACCTCTACCAGCTCATTGGCACATGCTTTAAGAGCCCGTCCCGGGATGTTGTCTGGTCCTGCTGCCTTGCGGGGGTTGATTCTTCTCAGGGCTTTGAGCACCTGGTCTATTGTGACTGCTGGCGGGTGTGGGTGGTCTGGGGGGTTTGGAGGGTCTGGGAGGTCTCGAAGCGGGTGTAGAATGCATTGAGATCGTCCAGAAGACTGCCTGTAGAGCTGATGCTGCTGGTGCTGGTGGTAACCCTATACTCTGTGATGTGCTGCAGGCCTTCCCACATCCGCCTGGGGTCAGCAGAAGAGTAGAAGCCATCCAGCTTCTCTCTGTACCCCCTCTTAGCTGCTGTGATGGCTTTCCTCAGTCTATACTTCGCAGCTTTGTACTCCGTCTCATTGCCTGATCTAAATACGAGAGACCGAGTGTGTCGTACTTGACTGTTGATCCAGCGCTTCTGGTTGGGAACTTTCTGACTCGTGTGGTAGGCACAATATTGTCAACACAGGTGCAGATGTACCCAGTCACATATTCAGCGTAGTCCTGTATGTTGACTTTGACGTTGAGTTCATGGCCGTGTGCAGAGGATGCCCAGCATTGTCCATAATGTCCAGCAGTTTCTTTAGTGTCCTTTTCTCTGCCACAATCACCAGAGTGTCCAGCTTCATGCCGACCACAGAGCCAGCCTTCCTGATCAGTTTTTCCAGCCTGGATGAGTCCTTTATCACATTGCACCTTCACAGGACTCGTTGTAGACTTGAAGATCTTGAAGATCTCCAGATGTCCTAGGCGGTTAAGGAGTCTTGAGTGACTGGTATGGAGTGGGATTCAAACCACCATGGAGCTCTGGGATGACCCAAGACCCAATCTCAACATCTTTCCATGGTCTCAGCAGTTTGTTTTCCAGACGGCATGTTCCCTGTTGTCTGTGCGACGTATTTGGTTAACCACCTGTTTGGTAGCTGTGACCAACACTGTCCTGTTTTGATGGTTCACATATAATTATTACAAAAGAGTGATATTTGTTGATAATTTCAGAAGAACATAGATAAGTATGAGGAAATTTCTACTCTAATTTAGTGTGAGTGAACCATCCATCAAGCTAACATGTTAAAAAAGTTTAATTTTGAAGGATACTGAAGCTTTTCCAAAGGTTTTCTTTGGACTTTGGCTGCTTTTTCACTCAGTTTCAGTTCAGTCATTGCACCTGATTATTTTTAACTATTCAGATATTTTCTGAGTTTTTAATGCTTAACACTGAGCTATAAATCAGTCATTTGCATAAAAAGGCAACTAAGACAACCTCAA
Source organism: Neolamprologus brichardi (assembly GCF_056152115.1). NCBI lineage: Eukaryota > Metazoa > Chordata > Actinopteri > Cichliformes > Cichlidae > Neolamprologus > Neolamprologus brichardi. Next base: position 1,305,648 of record NC_142110.1, on the reverse strand, counting down.
TATTACTGAAGCAGCGGGGGGATCATCTCGACACAACACAGGACAAAAGAGAGCCAACGTTCAAAGAAGAGCTTTGAATATCCTTCAAGATATCTGGACAATTATTACTGGGGACTACTTAACAATATATTACAAGAAAGCTTGGCTAAGAGAGTTCAGGCTGTGTTGAAGAATTAGGATGGTCATGAGGGGTGGCCACAACACTACTGGCCTCGTGCATCAGTTTATTGAGTCTGTTGGCATCTGTGACCCTTGTGTAAATCACCTACCATATGATTTCCTAAGGTCAAATAACCCAGGATGTGAGGGGGCACTAAGGCGTCTGGGAAGGATCTCAAAACTGGATTATAGATGGCAGACAGCTGGGGTTGTAACCAATGTTCCCTCTAATTTTTCATGTGATGGACTGTGATGGAAACCATGCAAGTTTGTGTCAAGACACTTAGAGCGACATATCGGTCTTAAAGACGAAGCAGTGCGATAGCAAACCGCAGCAGTAAGTCTCATCTTTTATGTTTCAGGTTTATGTCTGTATCTGTCTCTTTAACATCAAAGAGACATTTTGACATGTGTCCCCACGTGTGACTCAACCTATATAATTAAACCATAATAACGGAGCTGAATTGTAGACAGACTGCTGAACTTTGCCTCTGCTGTTCGTCTTAGGTTTGATTAGTGATGTGGATCTGAGACGTCGTGAGAACAACTCGGCACACCGCACCAGGGAGATCGATCAAAAGCGCTTGATTGTCCGTAGGGGTCAGCCCTTCTCCATCACTGTGCAGTGTAATGGCTCTTTGCCCCCCAAACACCACTTGGATCTAGTCCTGCACCTCGGTGAGTACAGGCTGACCAGGAAGGAGCTGTAACGATAGAAAAGATTAAACTCGAGTCTTCTGGGGAACATTGCAAAGAAAGCATCTTGTTTTGGAAGATTTCTTTAGTCAGTCAGCGACCTTATAAGAACTGTAACTCATTAATAAGTCAGTATCAGTTCGTACGTCCTTTCTTATGCTGTCTCAATTTCAACTACAACTTCAAATTGACTTGAGAATTACATAACAAGTTACAATATTAGTTTTAATGTATATTTATACAGTTATACACAGCTTGTTTGTACCTTTGTAAAAGAAGAAATCATCAAACACTGATTGTTAGTAAATATTGTGTGTACAATAGACTGTACTTTTACGTATGTAGCAAAACTGGGTCTACACATAAGTCTATTGATCCCCAACACTGAACTCTTCCTGATCATTCAGATTTATATCCATCACTTGCTGTGTAAAGCTGAACACCTGTTCCACACATGCTGTTGTTTCTGACCCAGAAGGCTTTGTTTGTTTCACCAGGTAAGAGAGACGAGGTGGAGATCAAGGTTCAGAAGGTGCGTGGAGCTGGGGACACGTGGTGGTTTAACCAGCAGGGAGCACAAGATGAAATGCTGCTGACTCTGCACAGTCCAGCAGATGCTATAATTGGCCAGTACAGTCTGGCTGTGCTGCTGATGTCACCGGACGGACGCATTTTAGAGAAAAAGGACAAAATGAGTTTCCACCTGCTCTATAACCCCTGGTGCAAAGGTAAAGTGTGTGCTCTCTGTGCGTCTGATTGCTTCAGCAGGTCAGACTGAGTTTCATTTGCTTTTTCTGCGATTACGATGAATTTAATTCCACAATAAGCAAAATGATCAGATTACAACTGAAGATTTCATATTAGCAACACTGTCGTGGTCTTTATGCGTTTACCAGACGATGTGGTGTATCTGCCTGACGAGACTCAGCTGCAGGAGTACATCATGAACGAAGAAGGAATAATCTACATGGGGACCTGGGAATACATCAAAAGCATTCACTGGAATTATGGACAGGTAACACACACAAACATTTAAAGTGTGACTGGGCTGAATACATCTGTGTCTGTCAGCCCAGTGGGGGCTGGTGTGAACTGTCACAGCAGTGTGGCAGAGACTCTCAGGCTTTGGCTGGATCAGAAAATCTGTCAGTTGTCTGGAGGAAACATCTGGATGCGATGTGTCAGAATGTAACCAGACCACACAAACAAAGGCTCGCCCATTCACAGGTAGCTGCGAGGGCAGAGAGGATGGCTAACAGGCAGACTGTGGGTGTAACAGATGCACACGTACAGTGGGGGAAATAATACGAATCTGTGGAGGGAGAAACCAAGCACACCATTGTTTTTCTTGTGACATTACCAATAAGTTTGATGTGTCACATGGTCCTCTTGCTATTGAAAAAACAAAAGTTGTATCCAAGATGGCCGACTTCTAAATGGCCACCATGGTCACCACCCATCTTGAGGAGTTTGCCCCTCACATATACTAATGTGCCACAAACAGGACTTTAATATCACCAACCATTCCTATTTTATTACGGTGTATCCATATAAATGGCCCAGCCTGTGTATTTGCACATTTATTTTTGCTGCTAACTGTGCACCTCACCCTCCTCTTTCTTTTCCCACACGTCTGCACTGCAGATGCTCTATATCTCACTGTACATGCGTTTAGTGACAATAAAAGCATTCTATTGTATTCTATTCAATTCTATAAGCATGTCATGTCTGGACCACAAGAAAGTAAACAATAACTTTAAATTTAAATAATTCAGTTTGACATGAAAGACGGATGAGCTGATAATGTCGGAGCATACTACCTTTCGTCGGCTGCCCTGTTTGCATCCCACTGTTACCGGAAAAATATCAAGTCCATATACCAGCCCAAGACATTCTTTCTCAATCTGATCATATCTGGTTTCAGACTTAGTCATGGATCTAGAAGCACAAGCAACTGGTTTCCAGCTCCCCCCTTTAGCTTGAAGTAAAACAGTTGCAAGCCCATCCTTTGAGGCATCTGTTGAGATTTTCAGACTCGTAGTTGGATCATAATATGCAATCACTGGGCGCGTTGTCAGTGTGGTTTTTAAATCATTCCATTCTTGTTCATGCCTCGTTGACCATTTAAATGCTATGGAATCACGAAGTAACTCCCTTAGTGCTGATGTTCTCATCGAAAAGTTAGGTATGAATTTTCCAACAGTTTATCATTCCCATCACTCTGAGCACACCTCTCTTATCTGTTGGGCGTGGCGTGGTTGCAATGGCTTTTATTTTTCTTTCATCTGGCTCAATACCTCCAGCAGAAAATTTGTCTCCCAAAAATGTTATTTCCTTTACACCAAAATGACACTTTAATCCATTCTCCCTCACACGTTGCAGCACCTTCACCAGTCTTTCATTATGTTCTTGTAGGGTGGAGCCCCAAATAACCACATCATCAACATAACAGTGAACACCTTGTAATCCCTCTAACATGTTGTCCATGGCACGATGAAAAATCTCAGATGCTGAGATTATGCCAAATGACATTCTGAGGAATCTGTACCTGCCAAAGGTGTATTGAAAGTACAGTGTTTTGAACTTTTCTCATCCAGCTTTATTTGCCAAAAACCCTGTGCTGCATCCAGCTTTGAGAAGTATTTGGTGCCACCCTTTGGTATCTGGTAGTGCTCACGTTTTATGGCTTGGTTTAAATCGCCAGCGTCCATGCATATTCTCAAATCATGGTTTTCATTCTTTTATCCACACACACCATTGAGTTTACCCACTCAGTTGGTTCTTCCACTTTTGTAATGACCTGCAGGTGCGACATCCTGTCCAGTTCTTTCTTTAAACGGTCCTTCAGTGGAGCTGGGACTCTACGTGGTGAATGGATCACTGGCTTTGCATCCTCTTTCAGTAGACATTCCAAACCTTTGAAGACATCCTCATAATGCTGTACAATGGAGTCAACTGCTCCTCGCTGACCACTTGCTGCTTCTGCGGTACACTCTTTCTACTAGGTTTAATCTTTTGGATGTCACGCCACCCAGCAGTGATTCACGACCTTCTGGAACAACATTAAACAATACATCATAATCTTTGTGTTTTATTTTCACTTTAAGTCTGCATTGACCACTGCTCTCAATATTCTTCCCATTGTAGTCTTTTAGAAGTACTCTTTTCTTCATTATTTTGGGCTTTGGTTTCATAGCATTGACCTCTGTCATGCTGATTAGGTTTGCCTGTGCACCTGTATCAATCCTTAGTGCCACCAAAGTTCCTTGTATTGGGAGTGAAACAATCCACATATCTTCATAATCTGAGCGTCGCTCACTGTCTTCTGCTTTGTTATGCTCACTTTTTACATCCCCAAGTGACACTATGCCCACAAAGAAAGTCTCGCTTAAGTCCGTCTCTTCAACTAAATGCACCGATTTGGGTTTGGTTTTAGACAGACATTGTTTGTTTTTCCATTGCATTTCAAACATCTTTTGCCATAAGCTGGACACTGTCTAGGTTCATGTCTGCTACCACATCGCTTACAGGAGTACACTGTATCCTCTTTGCTGGACTTTTGTGACATATTCCTCATCATGTACTGCAGCGACGCTTGTCTCATTAAATGTCTTTGCATGCTGCAGGGCTAACTCACTCGCATGACACAGTCTTTCTGCTTCATCCAGAGTTAGCTTGGAATCTCTGAGCAGCCGTTCTCTAGTCCGTTTATCATGGATCGCATACACAATTGGATCGCGAATAGAAGAAGAATCCTTCAGCTCTCCAAAATCACATGACTGTGCCTTTAGCTTCAAACCCAAAGCAATCAAAAGTCTCTTCTGGTTGCTGCATCCGAGATCGGAAAACATACCTTTCATATACTGTGTTCTTCTGTGGTGAACAGTGTGCATCAAACTTTTAAACCACTTTGTCGTACTTATTCCTGTCACCAACTTCCTCAAACTCAAACGTGTTGAAGACTTCAGTGGCTTGAGGACCAGCTACCGTGAGCAGCAAAGCAATTTTCCTGGCATCGGGTTTACAGTCCAGTCACATGGCAGCCATGTACAGCTCAAACTGCTGCTTAAAACACCGCCAGTTGCTGTCCACATTCCCCACCAGTTTCAGTCCTTCCGGTGGCTTCAAACTTTCCATCCCAAACAGAACTTTGAACTGCTATCGCTTCCACTCTTCCACTTTTACTCCTGGTACCATGTGTTGTCTTCGTAGCGCTTGTTAAAAATAACACAGCATCCACTTATGCCTTGCGCGCTATTGCCCCAAACATTTTATTAACACCATTCTTCTGTCACACCACAGACCAGTCTTCTTTTATGTGCTCCCCTGGAGGCATTCATGAGCTTTCTTAAATACAGTGCCCCCTGCTGGTAAACCTTATCATTACATTAATATATACATATCAACACAACCGGGTCTCCCAAGTCAAAACTTCCACGGTCTATGTTTCACCAATAATTAGAAGAATTAACTCCCCTCAAGCTTTGATTCATGCAGTGACGTGCCATTGCATGCCGCCACCTTCTGGGATAACTTGGGATGTTCCCTGTTCAGTCTTTTCATTGGAAAGAGTTTGCATGTTCTGCTCTTCTTTTTCAGTTGAAATTTCTCCATTTAAGGTGGTTTTTGAAGTATTTTAGTATGTCATCAGAACTCGGAGTTTTATTTATATTACTGAAGAACAAATATTTCCAGCCTAAGGTTTATTGGCAGCATTTGTAAAGTAAGGATTAGCTGATACTTTGACTACTTTGAACTGACTTTGTGTCATGGAGTTTGATCTGTTCTGTTTCCAACTGCTTTTCATGCTGATTCTATAAATTTAGATCTAACTACTCTAAACTTTATCTTTAAATTTTTAATCATCAGTTATATTGAGGGCGTGTGCTCCTCTTTATTTTTCTTTTTTCCTTTGAGATTTTATATTTAAAATAATTTATCATTTTTTTAAGTTTTAAAAATGATGAAATGTGTTAAATATTTGAAATGGTCTTGATTTACAAAATGTGCTATAAACATATAGACGGATTCAACTGTTTTAAGAAAAAGTAATAAAAAAAACTAAAGTAGCTGGTAGAAAAACTTCTGTATATGTTTTTATATATTGGCTGAAACACAAATATTATAAAAGTGCATTCATTTGAACTTTGATTACAAACAGTGAAAAAGAAACAAACAAAAAATACAAACAACAGAATTTCCTTTATTAGAAACCTTTAAACTGTCGGCCAGGCGCCAAAACTCAGCAGAAAAACCAAACCGCAAAAGTCAAAGGTAAGAAGTGAGGCGCTAATGCAGTGAAACTGAAACAAAATGCAAAATATGATAATGCAAAGTCAGAAATGTTCATACCTGACACATAGTGGCTTCAAACTAATGCTTTATCATCATGTATTTGTGGACTTTCACAGGCTGATGTATGTGGAACGTGTTTTATTCCACATACATGCTGATTGCTCGATGGCTCATCCGCTCACGTCACGTCACATCGTCTCAGATTATTTAAAGGTTGCTTAACAACATTCGATAATTTCAGGGAAGATATTTCTGTACTTCTTGCGGACGACCACTGTGGTGACTCCCTTGACATCTTTCAGTCGGTCAGAGTCAAAGTCCACCAGCAGCTTCCTCACCCCAGTCCTCATGGGTGAGAAGGACACCACAATGGACACCGTCTGTCCTGGAGAAATGTCCCCACTGGAAAAGAAGATACATGTGTTCTTCTTTATTTTGTTTTTTACTCACTGCTGTGCCTCAGTGCCACATTAAAGTCATCAGGAATAACCTACAAGGGCAGTTTATTAGAATCAAGCCAATGGAAAAATCCCTGTTCAAGGACTGGCCTTTGGACCAACTCTGTCCTGGCCCAGAAAAACCGTATTATTACACTGAGGGATCCAAATGACCACAGCGAGTAGCGCTGGGCAGATTGTAAAATACTGATACTTTTAAGTGATTGCGAGGGCTTCTATAAGTATATACTTATAGTCTCTATGTAACAACGCCCACCCACGCACTCATTCATCCCACATTTTCCCAATGTTGGACCCATGCCTCATTCTTCATACACGCGACAAGCTTTGCTTTGTGGGCTAAACTTTTGTTCTAAACAGCAGACCCATTACTTACCTAACATGGATCTTAGTGGAAGAGAGTAGGCCTGCACCCTCCACAGTGAACACACCTCCTTTCAGTGGAACTGGTAAGGGATTGGTGAAGGAGATGGAAGCTTTTACTTGTTCACGAACAAAAGCCTTCCCAGGAACCTGGAGAAAGAGGAGACCGCTCTGTGTTCTAGAACGTCTACAAAGTATCACCAAACACAATAACACTGGATGTCACGTTGTTTGGTTACATTATTTGAAATGTGTCTAAATTCAGCCAAATGTCTTTCTTTGTGAGGATAGCCGAGTCTTCTTGTTTACATTTTTTCTTCTTTGGGCACTAAAGAAACATCACCAGCAAAAACATCTGTGTGTCCTACCAGGTTATTATAGTTCAGTCTAAGTTCACTTCAAACTAAACCCAGATGTGAAAAAAAACAACATTTTAATTAAATAAAATACAAACCAAAATAAAAATTACAATCTTGAAAAACTGTGAAATGATTTTGTGGACTTGAGGTGGTTTTTGGACACGTTACTGAAACTGAATGTCAAGTTTTTTATTGGAATACTGATTTTCCAAAGTCTTCCTCTGACGAGTCCCCTCCACACAATAATAACTGAAAAGACTCAAACCAACACTGAAACTAGTAAAAACTAAACTGGGACAAACAAAAAAGCTCTAACTTACAAACAAAAAGTTAAAACGTGTTAGAAAATATAAAACTATAATAACCCAGGTGACCCCTGCAGGTGTTCCCACCTGTATGAAGACGTCAGGTCTGCTGAGTGGGATGTCAGTCACAGTCAGGAGGGGCTCGTTCTCGCCTGGAGCCTCTACGAATGCTTTCACCCTGATCAGATGATCGTCTGAGACACACTGGGCATAGTCATCGTAGCGCAGACGCAGCACTTCCTGCTGAGCTGATAACACACAAACACAGCATCAAACAGCATCCAGCTCTTACAGAATTACAAGAGCAGCTGAGATGTTACTTTGTAACATGTCAGAGCTCATCTAGGCTGCTGACCTCTGTGAGCAGGCACCATCACAGTGTTGGTCTGCCTCTGGCAGTTCCCCCGATAGAGAGAGCTGTAAGTAACAGCCGTAGCCAGCATGGTCAGCTGGACGTGAGCATCCTGGTCTCCTTCATTCTTCACCTACTGACAGAATGACTGTGTCATGAATTCAGGTTTAGTTCATCCACTCATTTAGCTGCAGTGTGAATAGTCCATACCTCAATAATCACATCAAAGTCTGTCCCAAACACAGGCTTGGCGTGCTTGATGGACAGCTGCAGTCGTCCTGGTTCTGAGCTGTCACTGGGGACATCTGTCACCCGACGCCCCGCCTTCTCGTACACTTCTCTCTCCTTCTTGGATCCTGTGGAGAAGAGTTTTCATGAAGAACTGCCATGAACTCATGTAAACGTTATTTATATGCTCCTGCGTGTGTTCTGCTTTCCAACTAACCTTCAGGATATTTGTATTGCACAGTGACATCGTCTCTGAAGTCCCCATAAACACTTTTGGTGCTGATGTTCCTACCCACAGTGGTCTGGTCCACTCTGATCTGTAGAAGTCGGAGAGACCATTAGAAATGACTGTTATAAAAACGTGTGTGTGTAAATGGTAAATGGCCTGTATTTGTATAGCGCTTTACTAGTCCCGAAGGACCCCAAAGCGCTTTACATATCCAGTCATCCACCCATTCACACACTGGTGTGTGGCAGCTACATTGTAGAATTGTACAATGTGGCTACATTGTACAATTCTACAATGTAGCTACATTGTAGAATTGTACAATGTGGCTACATTGTAGCCGTAGCTGTAGCTACAATGTAGCTGTAGCTACAATGTAGCTACAGCTACGGCTACAATGTAGCCACAGCCACCCTGGGGCGCACTGACAGAGGCGAGGCTGCCGGACAGTGACGCCACCGGGCCCTCTGACCACCACCAGTAGGCAACGGGTGAAGTGTCTTGCCCAAGGACACAACGACCGAGACTGTCCAAGCCGGGGCTCGAACCGGCAAGCTTCCGATTACAAGGCGAACTCCCAACTCTTGAACCACGATCGTGTGTGTGTGTGTGTGTGTGGTTACTGCTTTATGAGTTGGAAGATAGAAAAACTGACAAAAACAACACATACTTTTCTCCGTTGGCCATTTCTCTGAACGATCCAGTGGATGATGTCAGCGTTCACCTCTGCAAACACAAACGGAGCATCGTACTTCACTCCCAGATTTCCCTCCTTGACGGCCGTCACAGGGCACGGACCACAGCAGAAAACCCCTGAAGCACAAACGTCCATTTATTTAAAAGCATTTCCTGCATCAGTAGAGAATCACTAAGTGACATAAAAACACTTTTAACAATTATTATTCAGTTTGATGACCACCCAAGTCCATCTGGAACTACGTTTGGACACTCAGGAAACAACTGTGGGACTTTTCTGAACTAAATAAGGTTTTGAAAAGTATTTTTTTTCAAGTGGAAGTCAAACTATAAACATCTTTGTTTTAGCTCTAAAGAAAGTCAGCGGTGACAATCCTCACAGCCGTTCATACTCAGTGTTGGGAAGGTTACTTTTAAAATGTATTCCATTACAGATTACAGATTACATGCCCCAAAATGTATTCTGTAACGTATTCCGTTACGTTACTCAATGAGAGTAACATATTCTGAATACTTTGGATTACTTAATATATTATCACGCTGTTTACAACTACATGAATGTACTATTGCTGTGATTTATTACTGTTACTGAAGGTCCGCGGCTCCGAACCGTAGTAAAGGGACCTCTGGCTAATACGGTGGGTTCTGTGTCGGCTTGTAGCCGAAAACTAGCTTTACTTTGTTGTCTGGGTCAACTTTGCTAGCAGAGACAGAGAGAGGCGTTGAAAGGCTGCTCCAACAGAACTTATTGTTTCAGAGGAAAACACGAACACGGTGTACAGTCGAGTCTTAATAGCTTACTTACAGCTGGGCTCGTCAGGCTCTCTTCTTGGCTGCAGTGGTTATTATTATATTTACATGCTTCCAGCTCCCGTTTCTGCTCGATGACAGCTCGTACTTTTCCTTTTTCTCCCTCCCTCGCTCACAGACACATAACGTGTATGGCAGTCCATTCTCCCTGCAGCACGGACTACACTGCCTATGATGCTACATTCTTTAGAGCTATACCTGTAGCATTCTGCCTATTAGCTTAGCACAACAACAACAAAAAGGCCTCTCTCACCCAGGAAACACGCAGAGAGAGAGCGTCACCCTGTAACCATGGCAACCGTAACGCTGCCGCCTGGAACAACAGAACGTAGCTGTCAAACAAAACCCAAACAGTCCTGACAGTACCGCCATGTAATCCATTTATTTCAACAAAGTAACTGTATTCTAAATACCACCTTTTTAAACGGTAACTGTAACGGAATACAGTTACTCATAATTTGTATTTTAAATACATAACGGCGGTACATGTATTCCGTTACTCCCCAACACTGTGCATAAGGATGAAGTATAGAAATGAGTTTACACTGAAAAGTACCAGAAAAACATGTGGACTACAACATCAAACGTTAGGACCGTACCATCGCTGAGTTCTTGAGGGGTGGGATCTAAAACCTGCCAGCCATCATTTCCTTTGGGGAGATCATCTCTCCTCATCCAAGACTCCACCCAACAGTGGAAATTCCTACAACCGTGAGGATGGAAAACGTATCACCGCCCTTTAGATAATGCCATATTTATGTATTTTTTCTGATCGTAGGAGTTCCTGTGATCCTACCAGCTGCTGTCTCTCCCTCCTCTGCTCTCCAGTGGCTGCAGGTTTTCATCCAACAGGAAGTCTATAGAGAGGTTTCCATCGACATCATGAGCTGAAGAGAAGTTGGTGATGAGGCGTGTTGGGATTCCCAGACAGCGCAGCACTGTGAAAAGATCACACACCTCCAACTGAGACAAATGATTTGTTTCTACATCCGATGTTGTGAATGTATTTGTGCTGAAGATCTGGAACGATGGAAGTAGTTGACAACTGCTACAGAAGGGATGCTTTTAAAGGAATGATTCAGCTATCCTTGAATGCACGGAAGTCTGTGTTACCTGTACATGCAACAGCAGCAAACACCCAGCACTGGCCATATTTCACCGCTCTGACCCCAGCTTTGCTCCACTGACGGAGGATCGGTGCGCTGCCGGTCCACCGGTACGGTGCAACTCCATCAGAGTACGGCTCAGTCCAGCGCCCAGTCAGCACTCCTCTGTCATCATTAGAGTTCACCTGCAAGAGTTCACCTATCAGACTCAGGATCTCTGCTGTGGCGTTCATGAGATCATGTTCATCATGTGCTCACACAAATGAAACCAAATGTTTTCCCTCGCACTGTTTTCCAGCCGTTAACATTATTTTCAGTGGAAGCCAGAAATGGTTCTCACCATTGCAGTGATGATCCTGCTGACATAGACGGGGTCAAATCTCTGCTCAATGTCCATCTGTGAGTCTCGCAGAGCATCGTTGGAGTTATTCAGGACTTCAAAACAGATGTCCATCACATAGTCCTCAAACTGCAGGAGAAGGAGAACGCCAGTGAGAGAGACCATAGAAGAGCGCCTAAAAACAGGAAAGGCTTTTCAGGAGAGATTTCCTAAAGAACCTTTTTCTAAATACTAAATGTTTCCCATCGGCTGCCCAGTGTGTGCAGTAGGGGAAATAAGTATTGGATTCTGTGCTGATGACTTTTGATCCTCAAGAAAATTATAACTTAGTACTTGTGAAGAAACCCTTTCTGACAACCGCACATGTCAGGGGGGATTTTGGTCCACCCCTCTTAACAGAAACACTCCTTCAGGTTTATTGGCTGCTCCTTAGCAACTCAAGGCTTCAGCTCCCTCCACAGATTCGTATTATTTCCCCTACTGTACGTGTGCATCTGTTACACCCACAGTCTGCCTGTTAGTCATCCTCTCTGCCCTCGCAGCTACCTGTGAATGGGCGAGCCTTTGTTTGTGTGGTCTGGTTACATTCTGACACATCGCATCCAGATGTTTCCTCCAGACAACTGAGAGATTTTCTGATCCAGCCAAAGCCTGAGAGTCTCTGCCACACTGCTGTGACAGTTCACACCAGCCCCCTGTGGTAGGACTTGACTTAAGCGGTCAAAGAAGTGCAGGAGACTGATGCTGTCCAGTGTAGCAAGTGATTTATTCACCATTTTGTGACCCAAACAATATTTACAAAGAAACAAATAAGAAACTCAACTCTATAATTAACTCAGTTCAAATAAACATAACTGAACTTAAATCAACGGAAATTAAGGTCAAACTGCACACAGCTACACTGACCTGAACCTTTCTCTTGAAACACCTGAGTTCTTCTTCTTCTTCTTTCTTACAGTTGTATTGGCGGTTGGCAAACAATTGAAAGGTGCATTACCGCCACCAACTGGTATGGAGTATGGTCTGGAACACCTGAGTTCTTCTGCTTAAATCGTCCACTTAACCAAACAATTTCTCCTCTGGACTATTCCATTCAGTAGGTAAGATGAACATGATTATATTCAAACCTCTACTACTCCTCTTTACTGGCAACATAAACTCTGTGGTGTAATCAATACATATTACAACAATAAATCTATTTCTTCATAAACCCTCTAAAATCAACTTTATTAAATTATAAGAGTTCTTCCCCTTCTGCACTTGGTCTCTTCCTGTGACCTCAGATGAACCCAGAAGCTATAAAGCAGGAAGTAAAACTACATTTCCTCCTTTTGTTTCTGGCAGACAGGTAGGTAAGGTAAGTTGGGATACATATGATGGTCTATCGGTAGTGTTTGTATGGGTCCCGGCTCACTCTGGGATAAGGGGGAATGAAACAGCGGACAGGTTAGCAAAGGCAGCCACTAAACATGAGATAGTTGATCTGGCGGTGAATTTTGGTCAGGAGGAAGTAAAGAGTATTATTAAGCTAGAAATGAGGGGTAGATAGCAGAAACAGTGGGACGAAGACAGGAGGGGAAGGTGGTTATATAAAAGTCAAAGGGGGGGTGGGAGTGAGGAGATCCACAAGAAGGAGTAGGCGAGAGGAGGTGGTGGCGTCAAGACTGAGATTTAGGCATATGGGTTTGAATTCCACACTGTTCTTGATAGGGAAGCATGCCTCAGGGAAATGTGATTATTGTGGAGCGGATGAAAGTTTGGAGCATGTTGTTTTGCAGTGTCGGAAATATACGGTAGAGAGGAGATGGTTGGTCCGAAATCTCAGTAGCATTGATATGAAACTTGATCTTGTAGGGTTACTACAGAGGGAGTCGGGGGATAAGTGTTATCAGGCATTGTTTCAGTTTTTGAGAGAAGTAAGGTTGTTTGGGAGGATATGAAGTGTTTTTGTTTTTTTGAGCGTGATTTCTGTCCACACTCCATAGCAGTGGTGGCGGTAATGCACCATGCAGTTGTTTGCCAACCGCCAAGAAGAAGAAGTTGAAGAAGAAGTTGAAGAAGGAGAAGTTGAAGAAGGAGAAGTTGAAGAAGGAGAAGTTGAAGAAGGAGAAGTTGAAGAAGGAGAAGTTGAAGAAGGAGAAGTTGAAGAAGGAGAAGTTGAAGAAGGAGAAGTTGAAGAAGGAGAAGTTGAAGAAGGAGAAGTTGAAGAAGGAGAAGTTGAAGAAGGAGAAGTTGAAGAAGGAGAAGTTGAAGAAGTTGGAGAAGAAGTTGAAGTTAACTTAACAAACTTGTAGGATTGATTTAAACTAAGATGTTATATTATATAATCTGTAAAAGTGCAAAACATAAACAAACCCAGTAGATGTTTGCCTATCGCAGACTCCATGTGAAATATGGTTCAATCAAAACAAGAATGTTAACTAAGAATAAAGACAAATGGTCTTCTCGCCCACTTTGTCACGCCCCCACTGGGCTGACAGACACAGATGTATTCAGCCCAGTCACACTTTAAATGTTTGTGTGTTACCTGTCCATAATTCCAGTGAATGCTTTTGATGTATTCCCAGGTCCCCATGTAGATTATTCCTTCTTCGTTCATGATGTACTCCTGCAGCTGAGTCTCGTCAGGCAGATACACCACATCGTCTGGTAAACGCATAAAGACCACGACAGTGTTGCTAATATGAAATCTTCAGTTGTAATCTGATCATTTTGCTTATTGTGGAATTAAATTCATCGTAATCGCAGAAAAAGCAAATGAAACTCCGAGTGTGTCGGTGGCTTCAGTCTGACCTGCTGAAGCAATCAGACACACAGAGAGCACACACTTTACCTTTGCACCAGGGGTTATAGAGCAGGTGGAAACTCATTTTGTCCTTTTTCTCTAAAATGCGTCCGTCCGGTGACATCAGCAGCACAGCCAGACTGTACTGGCCAATTATAGCATCTGCTGGACTGTGCAGAGTCAGCAGCATTTCATCTTGTGCTCCCTGCTGGTTAAACCACCACTTGTCCCCAGCTCCACGCCCCTTCTGAACCTTGATCTCCACCTCGTCTCTCTTACCTGGTGAAACAAACAAAGCCTTCTGGGTCAGAAACAACAGCATGTGTGGAACAGGTGTTCAGCTTTACACAGCAAGTGATGGATATAAATCTGAATGATCAGGAAGAGTTCAGTGTTGGGGATCAATAGACTTATGTGTAGACCCAGTTTTGCTACATATAAAACTTAAATTTAAGATAAAAGTATTGTACACACAATATTTACTAACAATCAGTGTTTGTATATGATTTCTTCTTTTACAAAGGTACAAACAAGCTGTGTATAACTGTATAAATATACATTAAAACTAATATTGTAACTTGTTATGTAATTCTCAAGTCAATTTGAAGTTGTAGTTGAAATTGAGACAGCATAAGAAAGGACGTACGAACTGATACTGACTTATTAATGAGTTACAGTTCTTATAAGGTCGCTGACTGACTAAAGAAATCTTCCAAAACAAGATGCTTTCTTTGCAATGTTCCCCAGAAGACTCGAGTTTAATCTTTTCTATCGTTACAGCTCCTTCCTGGTCAGCCTGTACTCACCGAGGTGCAGGACTAGATCCAAGTGGTGTTTGGGGGGCAAAGAGCCATTACACTGCACAGTGATGGAGAAGGGCTGACCCCTACGGACAATCAAGCGCTTCTGATCGATCTCCCTGGTGCGGTGTGCCGAGTTGTTCTCACGACTTCTCAGATCCACATCACTAATCAAACCTAAGACGAACAGCAGATAGTTCAGACATCGGTCATGCACTGATATCAGGCTTCTAGAGGTTTCTGTCATTGCTAAGCAACATTGCTAAGAGTCAAGTCCATGATCATAGTCAAGATGTACGTCGGCTGTGTTGCTCTGCCTATGATTTTTCCAACTGTTGATTTTTCTTCCCTTTAAATCACATTATTAACAAAGTATTAACTTTGCATAATCTGCAAAATTACACGTATTTGTTCTCAATGCATATCTGCCTTCCTTCCTGTCCTAGTTTTGCTCGAAAGCTGTGAAGCCTTCGGTGGGGACCCAGGACGAGTCCTGTAGCACCCAAATGCTGATTCACCCTTCAGCACATTTCTCACACATTAAAATCCAAACTAATTTTATACTAGCAGTAATAGCTGCAGTCAGCAGCAGACGTTCACTTGCCTTTGTGGTTGGCCATTGTAAATATCTGCTCCAAATGTCTTCACGCTGTCTCAGATTCGTGCTCGATGTCCACCAGGCTCATGTATTTATACTCTAGAGTGGACTTCCCACTTATCTGACACACACTCACCCCCCAAACACTCGGTCATGCTGCTTCTCCTCCCTCTGTGACCTCTCACATACCAAAAATTACACTCCTCTGTAGGCATGAGTGAAAGCTTCCTAGGCTCTTTATTATCTCTCTTGAGTCTTTATAGTCATTGTGACAAATAGAAATCAAGAGCACTCCCTGTGGGAGAAAAACAACAATATAAACTTCATTCTGCACATTTATAAAGAAATAGCGACTCACATTGACCAAAGCGCTGAACAAACACAACGGAAACCAAACCCATCAATTACCAATCAGAGTGGGCCGAACTATAACACCATGCAAAGAAAGCAGAAGCCAAAGCAGATGAGAAAGAAATCTGGTGCTAAACAAAGATCATGAAATTACAGAATATATCGAAGCTGTCAGAGATAGAAGGCAGACACAGGTCTTAACCAAATATAGGCCCAGTGACCCCAAAGTGACCCCAGAACAAAGAAGGTCAGGATCACGTGCCCACTGGTCTGGATACACTTCTTTAAAAAGATGTCAGATCATGCACGCGTACAGGCGAACGTGTGAGCTTGTAAGTTGTTGTATGCAACTGGTCCTGTTTCTTACTCTGTGATCTGAAGTTGAGCTGAAGCAGGAAGGTCAAAGTTGGGTCAAAGAGTCACAAACTTGAGGTCAGTTTGCCTTTCTTGAATTACTAAATACAACTTTAGTCATCTAGCAAATGTCCACACCCAGATTATTCAAGAGCAGAGTGTCTGTGACTCTGAACTTCTCTATTTAACCCATACACCAAATGTCAGCACCTCTGCAACACTGACACGGTCGGACTGCTGAATTTTAATGTTCAAGTAAAGCTGAAAAATAGCTTTAAGCTTCATGCTGCTGTCCTAAAAAACAGGAAACCACTATTTATAGTCATTCTAACGTATTTTAGCTACACAAGACCTTTTGTAGGATTTCATTTAGTGACTTAAGTACACTGAGTCAAGAAGTAGATAGTTGTGATAAGCTCCCTGAATTAGATAAGCAAATAACACCATGTAAGGATGGAGTCATGGGATAAAGGAGGGATTCATGTCAGAATAACCACAAAGAATATATAGTGAGGACTAAATTTAGACTTTAAAGTTATAATATTTGATGCATTTGGACAAACTGAAAACAGACTGAAATCATATAAAGTTACGGAAAAGGTGAGAAAATAACTCATGCACTTCTGTACACATATAAATCCAATGTTATTGCTGATGCTAAATCTTCCGGTGTTCTTTGAGTGGTCAGTAAGTTGTAATTGGTGTGGGCTGGTGGATGACCTCTATGAGAGGGAACATGTGTGCTTTGAGCTGCTGATCTAAACTAGAAAGAGACAGCATCACTCTGACGAGGACTGATTCAG
This sequence comes from Neolamprologus brichardi, assembly GCF_056152115.1. NCBI lineage: Eukaryota > Metazoa > Chordata > Actinopteri > Cichliformes > Cichlidae > Neolamprologus > Neolamprologus brichardi. Next base: position 1,288,564 of record NC_142110.1, on the reverse strand, counting down.
AAGCACTTATGTTGCAACGTGTTTGTAAAGCCAGACAGTCAGATTTCTCTTTTAGAGCCATATGTGACTCTTTTCCTGTCACAACAACACGACTGTTTCCTCAAACTGAGCTTTTCCCGTCAGCCTGCTGAAACAGTGAGGCACACATCCAGAAATCTTGAATGAGTTCAACACGTAGTTGAAGCAGGTTAAGAAGAGTCATTTGTGTTTTGGGGGTTTCTGCAGTTACATTTTGCAGAGTCCATAAAGGTGCTGGAAAACGTGGACCCTGTCCTAATCTGCTGATGTAAAACAGTCTCTGTGACTTTGGTTTGTAATGAAGAAACTGAATGTGTTGGTGCAACTGGAGCTCTTCCTGCATTGTGTTAGATTTCTCAGTGCCCACCGAGTGTCTGTGCCTGATAATGAGGTCTGTGACAGACTGAGAGCACTGACAAAGCAAACACAATGAACACAGTGCAGAAAATAGCCTGAGGTGTCACTACTGTGTTAGAAGGATGACGCACAATGGGAATTATTTGTTTGTAAACTACACACACTCACTTTCACTAACACTTATACAGTATTGATATTCAGTACTGAGTCAGTTAAACGTGTACGGCCACTTGACTCATTTATTTATGCCCAGCTCATCTCATTTACAGCTGAAAGAGGCAAATTTGATGGAAATATCACCAGGACATATCAAAATTTGATCTGAAATCTGTTGTGCTTTCAGCAGCACCTGGTAGTCCAGGCTGGGTCGTCATTTTGCTGAGTGGAGCCAAAAAACAGCAGAAAATCCACTTAAGCAGTTTCCATCTTAGATTTAATATGTTTGAATGCACTTTTTCACGAGTTTCCACCAGTTTAGAAGCTTTTATCTCTTTAATGGAATTACAAGGGCACTGGCCTCTTCTGACCTTGAAGCTTCTTGCCACTAAACTTCATCCTGCTCCTTTTCGAGCGCACACATTGTGTAGACATAGAGATATACATGAAAACTTGATGGTTTTTTTTCTTCTTTTCTCTTGTTATTTCACTTATATTTGCATGTTCGAATGATGTATCTCACTCATTGCCTGATTACCTCTGAGCCTCTGACCATGTACGCCCGTTCCTGTAAATTTAAAGCAGTTTATGGCATATTTCTCTTACAGCTCTTGGATTAACGCTTAGATTCTGCACTGCAATCACATTTTAATTGTTTGATGTAATATCCACAGTGATGGTGAACAGAAGCAAAATCCAGACTGAGTTACAGGAAGACATTGTTTGTCTGATGCTGAACTGAGGAATGCTGGGATGGTCATGTTCGGGAAACCAAGGTCTTTAACTGACCTCAGTGTCCTCATCACACCAAAGTGTTATCAGAGTGCCACACTGGTCTTTCACCCAATTTCAGCACAATTCTGTGGAAAAACCCCACTGCTGAAAAGTTTAAAAAATCTTTTAGACCAGTTTAACTTTTATTCAAAGGACAAATTACGATGTTTATTAATACACTGATGCTTTTAAAGAAAAAAATCTCCTAGATATAATTTGTCCTTTTTAAAATATACAGTACGTACACAGTACATTCCCTGCTTCATGAAGTATTTCTCTAAGATGAGTCTGAGACAGAATATGTTCTGGTGTGAGCATCAAAGTGCATGCAAATGAAATTTTAAACGAAACTGTGGAAATATGCGATGGGAAGAAACCCAGAATGGACGAGATTTGAGCTGAGGTTGTGTGGAGTGACTGCAGACAGCTGGATATTTCAGGAAGTGATGTTTCCACAGATGGTTTCCGTAGAGTTGATACTAGCAGGAAAGGAGGATCTCAAACATGAAGAGAACTGTAGGTAAGTGCTTTGGTCAATGGGAAATTACAACAACATCAAACTACTATAACAGAGTCTGCACACGAACATGACATTAGTTATGCTGTAAAGCTAGACGATTGAGCTGGTCCTTACATATACAAGATGGAAGGTAAGCTGAGTGGATGAAGTGCAGGTCAGGGAGTCAGCTGGTGAGAGAACACAGCTCTGGGGACCTTACAGGGAATAAAAGATCTACCTGCTTTCACACAACAGAAGAGAAACTGAGGGAGAGGACAGAGACTGGAAGCAGGGGGGTAAATAGAAAAAGGCAGCTGACACTAGAGACAACAGGGGAAAGTGACCGAACTCTGTATGCTGTAAAGGTGTTTCAAATAGTTTTACATTATTCCTGATTCACTGACGTATACTGAGATCTAACTACAGAGATTTAACCTGAGGTCTGGATGTCACAGGTTCGAATGTATTTTTCAAATGTAGCTCTGTTACTGGAAAGTTACAGACTGTTTGAGTACATTTAAAAAAAAGAGAAATAAGCAAATAGATTCAAAACTCAAAGATCTAAAACTGCGATCTCACTCTTCATTCGAAAATCAATTTTCCTTTCCTGTTAGCGGATTAGCTACTGGATTAGCAAAATTCCGAAGCAATCCGAATTAGCCACAAGGTGCGATGTAACGAGCTCTCTGATTGGTTGGACAGACACAGGCTGGCTGCCTGGATTTTCTATGCTGCTGTTTGTGCTAAAAGCTTTGCCCTGCTAACACCTGTGTCCTGCTAACACCTGTGTCCTTGCACAAAGGCCGTTCAGCCTCGGGATTTACACTCTGCCCGACACCGATATGTGATGAATGAGGGGACCCTGCAGTGAAACGTGGAGCTGAAACTCTGACTGTGCGCCTGTGGACTCAGCCTGACCACCTGTTGAAGGTATGCTAACATGGCTAACATGGCTAACTTGGCTAATGCTAGCATCACCGAATGTAGCCCTGTTATTTGAATATTTTACGTCGCACCCTAACCCCCTGACCTTTAAACTAGTGATTAAAATGCTTACAGTAAACACATCAGTCCAGATGTTACTGCATTACTCTATGATGATAAAAGCTCTGAGACAGGCTGATTCAAATAACAGCTGTCAGGTCTCCCATATATCACAGCCCTCTGATAAGACTGGACATGACTCTACTGATTTAATTTAATATGTGCGTGCACACATTCATTCTCAACTGCACATGATCAACGACCATGTGCAGTTTTATTTTTTTACATGATAGCTGTGTTTATTAATGCAATTTGAAAATAAATCCTCAAAAGTTGGATGTATGGCAAGTTCATGAAATCCCAGCCTCTAACATAGTGTGCTGAATCTTAGCATTAAGTGTCCAGTATATTCTAATCAGTACAATTTATTCATTGACCGCCTTACATATGACCGCCTTTACCCAGGGGATGCCATACCCTGCATTTACGGACTTCCAAAAATCCACAAGGAAGCTGTCCCACTCAGACCCATAGTCAGTAGCATAAACTCAGCCACTTATAACATTGCAAAACACCTTGCTACCATCCTTGCACCTCTCGTGGGGAACACCCCACACCACATCAAGAACTCCACCGACTTCACTGACAAGGTCCAGAAACTTCCCCTGGATCCAGATGAAACCATGGTGTCCTTTGATGTAGTCTCTCTCTTCACTTGCATACCCACCACGGAGGCAGTGGAGACTGTCAGAAAACGACTACAAGAAGACAGCTCCTTGGAGGACAGGACCAACTTCACACCCGATCAGATCTGCTCACTGTTAGACCTCTGCCTCACCACTACATATTTCAAATACAACGAAGGCTATTACAGACAAAAACATGGCTGTGCCATGGGCTCCCCCGTGTCACCTATTGTAGCCAACCTTTACATGGAGGAAGTGGAAAGGAAGGCTCTTGGCTCTTTCAAAGGAAGAGTACCCAGCCACTGGTACAGATATGTAGACGACACCTGGGTCAAAATCAAGACACAAGAAGTGGAATCCTTCACTGCGCACATCAACGCTGTGGATAAAAACATCAAGTTCACCAGGGAAGACACAAAGGACGACTGTTTGCCTTTCCTGGACTGCGCTGTGCACATTGAAGAGAACGGCAACCTCAACATTGAAGTTTACCAGAAGCCCACACACACAGACCAGTACCTCCTGTTTGACTCCCATCACCCTCTGGAACACAAACTTGGAGTAATCAGGACCCTACACCACCGGGCAGAACATGTTCCCTCTAAGCCTGAAGGAAAAAGAAGAAACACACACATGTAAAGGAAGCACTCAAAACGTGCGGCTATCCTAAATGGGCGTTCTTAAAGTCAGCAAAGAGGCACAGAAAAGAAGATCAGACACCAGCGAGGGAGGATAAGAAGGACAGACGCAACAACATTGTCATCCCCTATGTAGCCGGTGTATCAGAGAAACTCAGGAGAGTTTTCTCCAAGCATGACATCCTGGTGTACTTCAGACCCAGCAACACACTCAGACAAAAACTGGTTCACCCGAAAGACAAAACGCCAAAACACAGACTTAACAATGTGGTGTTTGCTGTACAGTGCAGCGAGGAATGCCCAGACCTCTACATTGGAGAGACCAAACAGCCACTTCACAAGTGCATGGCACAACATAGAAGAGCCACCTCCACAGGACAAGATTCAGCTGTCCATCTGCATCTTAAGGTCAAAGGTCACTCTTTCAAGGATGCCAATGTTCACATTTTGGACAGAGAGGACAGATGGTTTGACAGAGGAGTGAAAGAAGCATCTATGTCCACTGTGAGCGACCATCTTTGAACAGAGGCGGTGGTTTACGACACCAACTGTCTGCCATCTATAATCCAGTTTTGAGTTCCCTCCCCAGACGCCTTAACGCCCACTCACATCCTGGGCCATCTGACCTCAGGAATTCACATGATAAGGTGGGGCCAGGTTTCACAATGAGCTCACCCGAAACCCTGGCTGATTGTGACCCACACCCAGTTTCACACCTTGGCTCATGTGATTAGAGGATCCATGACCTTAGAACTGAAGAAGCTTCTCGGATGAGAGGTGAAATGTCTTCAAGCAACTTAAAGAAGTCCAGACGCTTTTCTTTCCAAGCTCCTTTGACTACGAGGACCTGGATGACTGAGAACCTTCACAGACAAGTTAAGCATTCACTGCACCTACAGTATCTATACCTGTGTGGCAAAGATACAGATGATGAAATTGACTAATAAAATATAAATAATGAAAAGAAAATCTGTAATTGAGTTTAGTACTTTTCTTTGTATGCTCTGTGCCAAAAAAGCCCTGAATTCTGTCATATATTTACTGTAAATATATAAATGTGATGTCAATTTTCACAGAGATCATAAAGTAGTTAAATCACTGCTGATAGTCTGGTTGTTTATAGTTTCAAATGTTTTTGTGTCTGTAGGTCTGTCTGATGACAATTTGGAGTCCTCTGGGAGGTGAGGACACTCCCACATCTGTTTACTCCCACAGTCATGGAGGGTGTTACTGTCAGGGAGAGGGGGAGGACGTGGACCCAAACGCTGGACTCTTCCGAGAGAAAACTGTGAATTTATTTACAGTGAAAAATAAAAACGCATGTTTACAAATCTTTGGCACTGTGTCTCCCTGAGGAGATTTCCTGAATGCCTTCCACATGGTACGAATGTCCGTGACTGCACTCTCGGGAAAAACAGACTCCGCTCCTGAACCGTAGTGCCACAACAACACACACGTTGGCGAGACGATCTGAATAAGCGAGGTTTTTTTTTTTTTGTGAGGTTTAACCTGAGATTCTGGCGTTTTGGGTAAAATAAATTCATATTAAAAAATCAATTCAGGATTTTAATGAATCGATATCACGTTATCCAAGCCAGAATCGATTTTAATCGATGAATCGATTATCAAAACCCACCCCTATTTAAGAAGAGTAAAGTTATTCACATCGAGTTTTTATTCTTTCGTAATATGCACCACAGTCATTCAGCTCCGGCAGTTTTTCTATCCATCTTATCAATCCCAGTCTAATCTGAATTCACTGCTTGAGTTCAGTTTGGGTCTTAAACTGCAGAGAATACCTCCTGAATCCACAGTGTTTTTGCCTGATAATGGCAGAAAGCTAACAGCGGTTTTCTTCTGAGAGATGCTGCTGAGGCTGAAATTAATCCAAGAGCAACAACAACTGAAAATAAATGTGTACATAAATCTTTTGATGAATGAGTTACAGGCAAGGATATGCCCAAAAGTTCATTTCCTCTGGATGTTTCCATGGAAAATAGTTTCATCACTCATCCAAGTGACTTCTCGAGTGTCACGGATGAGTGATGAATGTATCTCCCACTGAGACCAGTGTGTCCAGTTAAATTCAGTCGATTTTTTAAAGGAGAGTTGTTAGATGCTGTGCTCATGAGGACAATCAGTTTTAACTTCCAGCACAACACAAAGCTGCCATATTTGATCATCAAAACACTTAACTGAGCAGAATTAAGTGAAACTGTAACATCCTCATACGATGACACACCACATCATTGTTGTAAGAATGCAAACTTTCTAATTGGAAGTTTGCACAGCTGCCAGGAAGGGACAGTTTGGTTTCTGGCTGATGTTAATAAGAGGTCGTTGCTCTCTCGTTCTCTCTGGAATGGCTGCACGGAGGATGTAACACCCAATAAGCGCTGAGGTTGGTGTCCTTGTCAGGAATCAGCCATCCTCAGCTTCCAGGTTAGGAAAAGTGGAACCAGAAGATATTCAAATACATCTCTCCACAGCTGCTGAATGCAATATATAGTTTATAATTTCAACAATGTCCTGTAAAAAATGGAACTATATATCTCAGATGTGGCGTGGTGCTTGTGTGAGTACTGCGAAACTTTACAGTACTCATGTTCCTAGGTGGGCAGTTCCTGCTTTAAATGCATTCACTTAGATTTAGAAATCTAAGAGGTCAGAAATGTTTGAACTTACGTATGAACCTGAACCAATAGTGTCATGATGCATGCTTGATCATCTTTGATTGAGGCACATCACAAGTTGATCTTGTTAATTTGGACGCACCTTTTTTTAGTGGGAGAAACGTTTCGTCACTCATCCAAAGAAGGTACATCCAGATGAACAGAATCAACTTTTGGGGGTTAAATCAACAGTGTCTCTGCTAAGACTGCAACGTCTTTCCCTGATGTTTGCCAGTCTGCATTGCTGACCTTCCACCTGTGTGTTGTCATTCCTCATGCGTCTTCAGTCCAAACCTTATTGGATAGTGATCACTGCCACCTGCTGGCCGGTTTAACAATTTCCAGGCAAAGATTTGAAAATTCAAACTTTTGAAGCTGGACTGTTTATTAAGCTCAGTTAAATGTGACAAATAAAAAAAGAAATTAAATATCAAATTGCATATATGAGTTTTGACATTTTTTTTCAATTTACTGGTCAAAACGCTATCTTGCAATTCGTTTTTGGTCAGGTAAAAACATCACGCTCATGATGCAGAGTTTTCAAAAACTGGGTTTTCATCAGACTTGGTCACTTTTGCTGATCACAATTTTTGATCAGTTACAGTTCAAGTTTTATTTCACTCGTTTTTTTTCTCTGATCTCTGCCTATAAAAAAAAATCCCGTTTGTACTTGACCCCACCCATCGTTATTCCTCCATGCACCTGCTTCGGTGCTCATCTTTGGCCTCTTCTTTCTGCCGTCTGCTGTCCATTCACAGTCCGGCTGAAACCATGGTAACATGGTAACACTCGCTGATGATCAGTTATGAAGTGCATGTGATTATGACCACTTACCCTAACCCTCGTACAGATGTGAATGACAGATACAATAAGGGTGAAATTAGTTTCTCAGGCTTCTTCTGCATTTTGACTTTGTTATTTTTAAATAATGACGTGTGAAATGTATGATGAGTCTAATTTTACCAGTTTGTTTATTACCTGTTCAGGTGCAGATTATTTTAATTATGTCCTGATACATAACACCTTAGAGAAGATTACAGGACTGCTGTTCATGTCATGGATTCTGGGATGTTTCAGTGTTCACAGTTTTGTTTTATTTCTAGTCTGTGGTATTGATTGAGTTCGTTTTAATGTAGTTCAGTAATGTTTCTATTGTGTTTTGTATTTGTTTTATTTGTGTATCATTGCTGTAGTTTCAGCTTTGTCTAATTCTCAGTGTCTTCACTTATGTTGTGTATTTAAAGCCTCAGTTTATTAGTGCTCGTTGTCAGTGTTATCCTCCCTTAGTGTACCTTTGTTAAAGAGCTTCGATTCCACTCTTTCCTGTTTGGTTTTTTGCTCCTTGCTGCTGCCTTGTGAGTCCTCCATTTGGGGCCTTTACCGCACTTTGCTTCAAACACTTTGCTTCAAATCTTGTGTGATTTACAATTAAACAAACCTAAAAATCATTTAAATGAGCACATTACCATGGAAACAGGAAGATACACGGGCTCTACCCCCTCTATCAGTATTCACCTCAGCTGCGATGCATTGAGAGAACTCACTGGCTTTTGTGTTTTAACATGGGCAGAGTTAAAAAAGAAAATACTCAAGTCTGACACAAAAACATATGGTTTGGTTTAACAGTGGCTCTCACTGAAAACCTGCAAAACTCCAATGGCCTCCCTCTTTAACAGCCTCTCTGAACTTTGACTCAGAGGACAAAGTAAACACTTACAAGAGGCAGAGCTACTGCTACTACTAATGGCAAGTCAGCCAGCTCTCAGTACAGTCCAGTTTGACCATGTTCCTTTCTGTTGTGCTGCTGTGGCTCTGCGTTTGCTTCATTGTTCTTCAGCTCAAATCTCGGAGACCCAAGAACTTTCCACCGGGACCCCCTATCCTGCCCCTGCTAGGCAACACTTTGCAGCTGAGCCTGGAGAACCCTTTAAAGGACTTCGAAAGGGTAAGAAAAAAAATGCTGTTTGCTTTTGTTTAAGGTGCATATTGTTATGGCACTGGTGAAATTACTACTATTAGCATTTAAATATGTCTAAATGTCTGGATGCTAATGTAGCCAGTCTGGCCTTAAACTCTGATTGCCGTTAGTTCTCTGCGCTGTGTTGTGCGAATGACCAGAGGAGTCAGCTCTCACTTTGCCAGCTGAGTGGATTTATTCTCCCAGAACTGTTTAAAATAAAAACAAAACAGTACAGCGACTTCACTTTACTGGACTTCTGCATGAACATCTCTCCTCAGCGGGGCCTCTACGCGACTGAGGTGCAACATCACAACAAATCCAATTAACAAATAATACTGCTAAAATGTATTTATAATCATATATAACAAACGAAAATGCACTGCATCGTGAACATATAGTGACAATTACCTCATCAACAAAATTATACTTTAGGGAGACTTCATTTACCAGTGGCAATTTTACATATTTTTTTAGTTACATATATCTAACAGTAAGTTGAAACAGTGAACATGCATCACAAACAAAAGATATAACCAATTCACATGACACAAAAATAAAAGAGGGAGCTCACATACCTGTTTAAAATAAAAACAAAACAGTACAACGACTTCACTTTACTGGACTTCTGCATGATCACCTTCAAGGGAGAGAGAAGGATAGCGGCCCACATGTGTAGCCACGTGCATGCTCCTATGCTCTCATCTGAGATTGGCTAACTAGCATGTTACAATAAAGCGCTGTACTCGACAGAGAAGCAATAATTCACACTAAAATATCGAACAGAACTGTGAGACAAAATGCACAAAGGGAACGAGCAGTGTTTGAATCACTTTTAGTTACTTTAACTGTGTTTATTCGCTCTGTAACTGAGAACACTAGCTCACGCTCACCTCCCCTCAGGGGGGCCTCTAGGCGACTGAGGAAAATAGCGCGCAGCTACAGGAAGCAACTTCGTGGGAAGTCAAAGGTCACATAAACAAAATAAAAGCTCCCAAAATATAAATACAGAAAATAAACATATATAAATAAACACATATACATAACCAATACTGACAAAGCAAGATAACACTGCAGGATGGATCTTTGGTGAAATATAAATTATTTTTTAATAAACCTGTTACACTAACACATCAGAAGATTTTTCTGCTTTTCCTGAAATGAATGAAACCGTTGCTGTTACAAACTGAATGAAACATAATGACAACCAAAATCATCTTGAGCTGTAAGGGCATAAATTACCTGGCAGCAACAACAGTGCACCCGTTTGCTCTGTGTGATTGCAAAACATGAACTTGGCACGTGTCCCAGCAGTACTGCACCTCTTACACAACAGGAGTTTTCTAACATCTTTATGTAGATATTTATTAAATATGTTTATAATTTGAATGAAAGGAAGTTGTTATTTTTTGTCCTTCAAGCTATTTTAAAAACAGTTTTTTATAAACAACAGCAGAGTACCAATATTTTACCAAAGTATTGCATCAGATAAGATAGTTATTCTACAATGTATGGGTGTGTGTTAGTACAACACGCTCATTCGTTTCATAGTTCAGCAGTTATAAAGGAGACAAAAGGTTTTGGTGGGTTAGGACACGTGCCAGCAAGCAAACTGTCCTGGGGTGAGTCTCTTCTGGTTGGACATGGATACATTTGCATCTGATTGGTTGACAATAACCATATCACACAAAGGTGCCATTATGCACGGTCTTAAATCATGTTACAGCAGGCTGCTATATTAGGAACCACACAAAGATCTACACAGGAGGTTTGTCTCTAAATGCATTTTATCCTCCCTGTATGTTTTGTAATATTTAAATGCAATGTTTCTATATCGTGTGCTCAGCTGTGCAAATATGTTTAGCCCACTTTAAACATATGACTTATCCTGTGCTTGTTATCGCCTTCCCTCCCAGCTGAGGAAGTCTTATGGAGACGTCTACAGTATCTTTATTGGCCCTAAACCAGCAGTAATCATCAATGGGGTGAAGGCCATAAAGGAGGCCATGGTGACCAAGGCTAGGGATTTTGCTGGACGACCTCAAGACTTGTTTGTTAATGATGTCACCAAGGATAAAGGTAAAGCAGGTATTATATTGTATAGGACACATTTTTGTCTTTATATTTTTATCATATGGTATGCAGTATATGCATATTAGTGATGTGCGGATCGATCCTGAAATATCGATTCCTCCGATACCAGTCATTTATGTTGTAGAATCGATTCTCACATTAAAGTATCGATATTTTAGTAATTTAGGGTAAATTTGTAGTTTATCATTAACAGGAACACAGTGGAAAGAAACTATAACATTCGGATATTCCACATTCAAAGGAACTACTTCCTCTTCCGCCTTTCATAGTCATGTGCGAAATACGGCTGTATAAATGTCTCGCAGCTCCTTGGCGCGCACACTCACGACAATGGCTGAGCATAATTGTGCGGACATACTTTACCTCCACAAACCGCTGAGACGTGGTTTGCGATACATGTGGCAAAAACTGAGGTTTTGTGGCCATACTTGCCAACCTTGAGACCTCAGAATTAGGGAGACATTCAAAAGGGCTGTTGGGGGGTGATAAATACATTTCACAGTGTTTATTCATCGGATAAAATACGTTAAATGTCACCGTTATTATTGGCCGGCCCGGAAACAGCGGGGGTGTCCAAATTCAGAGGCTGCTTCCACCTGAGGACCCGGCCTTCGTGGTCTAAAGAAAGCCGGGTAGTACGTCATGAGCTCCCTCGGTGGAGTGAAACTCTGCCGTCTGCTCCTTGCTATCTAAAATATAACCAGGTGCTGACATAAACTCTCGACCGTCTCACACTTTCTTTAATTAGTTTTCTGTTTGACGTTTATTCAGCTGTGTGAAAACCCCAGAGGAACCCTCCCGAGGGATTAATAAAGTTAAATTTAATCTAATCTAATAACTTTAATCTCAGCCAAACCGATTTACTCACGAACAAACAAAACACTGAAAAAGCCAAACAATAACATTTTTAAGTTATCAAAGTGACTTATATATCATGTTTAACCTGAGTAGCGAAAGACCGCGGGGGTTTGAAAACGATGTGTCGGTCGGCTCAGATATTTGAAGTTTACACAGCTACATTCTCACCTGAAAATATGTTAAAAGTATTTTTGCGACCCAGAAAGAGAACTAAGAGTAATATTAAAACTAAGTCGCTACCGCCATTGTTGGAAACTGGAATTGGCTGGGCCGGGCTATGAATTCTGCAATATGGTTTTTCAATTTTGTTGTCCGGGTGGACATTCGGGAGAATGGCGGCTCCGGGAGATTTTCGGGAGGGGCACTGAAATTCGGGATTCTCCCGGGAAAATCGGGAGGTTTGGCATGTATGGTTGTGGCAACATCACTAACCTTGTCAAACACCTCAGAGTAAATCATATCACAGTATATGAGGCGCGTATGTTGAGGTGAACTGAAGAGGAGGAGAGGGACAGGTACTGCTAGGGCGAGACAGACGTTTCTCACAGAGTCTTTTAGTGCTGCAGGCAGGCAACGTGTTCAAATAGTGCACAACTTCAGTTTTTTTTATTTCTATATGATGAACTCTGCATTATTAAGTGATAAGAACAAGTAATCTGATGTCCTGTAATCATTATGACGCTATGATTTGAGATACAATAAATAAAATAAGTTTTTGTACAAAGTATCGGTATCGGATCAGTATCGTCGATACCACCCTGAATATTACTTGGTATCGGATCGGAAAGGAAATCAGTGGTATCGCACATCACTAATGCATATTTCACATTTGTTCTTCTTGCATTATTATCTCAGGAAATACTTTGAGGTAACACTCAGATAAGAGTGTTTTATACACTGTGTCAGTAACATGTCACAGTAGTAGTAAAAGGCATCTCAACATAGTGTGCAAAAATTCCAGAGCGTAAGCATGTTGGAAATATGATATACTGATAAAAAAGCATCTGAAAGAGGCAAAACAGTGAGAGTTAAACTGTGGCTACACCAGAGTTTGTTTCTCTTTAAGAAAACCAGTTTTTTGTTCAGTGTTCATGTGAGACAGGACATGTGGCAGGCAGAGAGTGAACCCAGTGTGCAGGACTCAGCAGACTACGGTGGCCCCTAGAGACAAAGCACGTACAAACTCCAAAACACTTGCAAACTCCAAAACACTTGCAAACTCCAAAACACTTGCAAACTCCGAAACACTTGCAAAATCCGAAACACTTGCAAACTCCAAAACACTTGCAAACTCCGAAACACTTGCAAACTCCGAAACACTTGCAAAATCCGAAACACTTGCAAACTCCGAAACACTTGCAAACTCCGAAACACTTGCAAAATCCGAAACACTTGCAAACTCCGAAACACTTGCAAAATCCGAAACACTTGCAAAATCCAAAACACTTGCAAACTAAAAATAAATGTTTGTTTCAGTTCTATGAAGCTTTGAGTATTTTGGATTAGTCGCACTGCTGTGTTTGTTGCATCATATTGCTGTAATTGTTTATATGCTTTATATATTCTGAGGTAAGTTGATCTATAGTGTTACATCATATTCTATAAGGATGTTATGTGTTTGTAGACTTTCTGCCCAGTTTGACCCATTTAGCAGAAGTCAGCCTGTTTAAGGCTCTGATATCTATTCTGTATGACTTAAAGCAGTTATGACATGGTCTGATTTTCTCACCCAATAAAGGAATATTCAATATATCAGCAGTGTTGGGGAGTAACGGAATATATGTACCGCCGTTACGTATTTAAAATACAAAATATGAGTAACTGTATTCCGTTACAGTTACCGTTTAAAAAGGTGGTATTTCGAATACAGTTACTTTGTTGAAATAAATGGATTACACAGCGGTACTTCCCTGTTTCATATTGTGGCGGGTCAGGACTGTTTGGGTTTTGTTTGACAGCTACGTTCTGTTGTTCCAGGCGGCACCGTTATGGTTGCCATGGTTACAGGGCAACGCTCTCTCTGTGTTTCCTGGGTGAGAGAGGCCTTTTTGTTGTTGTTGTGCTAAGCTAACAGGCAGAATGCTACAGGTATAGCTCTAAAGAATGTAGCATCATAGGCAGTGTAGTCCGTGCTGCAGGGAGAATGGACTGCCATACCCGTTATGTGTCTGTGAGCGAGGGAGGGAGAAAAAGGAAAAGTACGAGCTGTCATCGAGCAAAAAATGGAGCTGGAAGCATGTAAATATAATAATAACCACTGCAGCCAAGAAGAGAGCCTGACGAGCCCAGTTGTAAGTAAGCTATTAAGACTCGACTGTACACCGTGTTCGTGTTTTCCTCCAAAAACAATAAGTTCTGTTGGAGCAGCCTTTCAACGCCTCTCTCTGTCTCTCGCGAGCAAAGTTGACCCAGACAACAAAGTAAAGCTAGTTTTCAGCTACGAGCCCGACACAGAACCCACCGTATTAGCCAGAGGTCCTTTACTACGGTTCGGAGCCGCGACCTTCAGTAACAGTAATAAATCACAGCAATAGTACATTCATGTAGTTGTAAACAGCATGATAATATATTAAGTAATCCAAAGTATTCAGAATACGTTACTCTCATTGAGTAACGTAACGGAATACGTTACAGAATACATTTTGGGGCATGTAATCTGTAATCTGTAATGGAATACATTTTAAAAGTAACCTTCCCAACACTGTATATCAGTCTACTCTTCATTCTATCAGAAACAGTTTTCACAGCTCGTACATTTTCTTTTTATAAATATATGTAAGCATTGAGCCAAATTTAGTAATGCCAACATACTGAAGGAACAACATTTGCCTCTTATATATGATACACCTATATATGCACTGTCACAGATACTTGTCTTTGAGTGAAGATTTAAGGTGATAAGACATATAAATAACTGGAACTTGAATCTGTACTGAGGCTCAGTATTTGACACAGAGTTCATGTTCAATTCAATTCAATTCAATTTTATTTATATAGCGCCAAATCACAACAAATGTCGCCTCAAGGCGCTTCATAGATACAGAGAAAAGCCCAACAATCATATGACCCCCTATGAGCAAGCACTTTGGCGACAGTGGGAAGGAAAAACTCCCTTTTAACAGGAAGAAACCTCCGGCAGAACCAGGCTCAGGGAGGGGCGGCCATCTGCTGCGACCGGTTGGGGTGAGAGAAGGAAGACAGGATAAAAGACATGCTGTGGAAGAGAGACACAGATTAATAACAGATATGATTCAATACAGAGAGGTCTGTTAACACATAGTGAGTGAGAAAGGTGACTGGAAAGGAAAAACTCAATGCATCATGGGAATCCCCCGGCAGCCTACATCTATTGCAGCATCACTAAGGGAGGATTCAGGGTCACCTGGTCCAGCCCTAACTATATGCTTTAGCAAAAAGGAAAGTTTGAAGCCTAATCTTAAAAGTAGAGATAGTGTCTGTCTCCTGAATCCAAACTGGAAGCTGGTTCCACAGAAGAGGGGCCTGAAAACTGAAGGCTCTGCCTCCCATTCTACTTTTAAATACTCTAGGAACAACAAGTAGGCCTGCAGAGCGGGAGCGAAGTGCTCTAATAGGGTGATATGGTACTACAAGGTCATTAAGATAAGATGGGGCCTGATTATTTAAGACCTTGTATGTGAGGAGCAGGATTTTGAATTCAATTCTGGATTTAACAGGAAGCCAATGAAGGGAAGCCAAAACAGGAGAAATATGCTCTCTCTTTCTAGTCCCTGTCAGGACTCTTGCTGCAGCATTTTGGATTAACTGAAGGCTTTTCAGTGAGGTTTTTGGACATCCTGATAATAATGAATTGCAGTAGTCCAGCCTGGAAGTAATAAATGCATGAACTAGTTTTTCAGCATCACTCTGAGACAGGAGTGATATTTCTAATTTTAGAGATGTTGCGCAAATGGAAGAACGCAGTCTTACATATTTGTTTAATATGTGCGTTGAAGGACATATCCTGGTCAAAAATGACTCCAAGGTTCCTCACAGTGTTACTGGAGGCCAAGGTAATGCCATCCAGAGTAAGAATCTGGTTAGATACCATATTTCTAAGCTTTTCAGCGCCGAGTACAATGACCTCAGTTTTATCTGAGTTAAGAAGCAGAAAGTTAGTGGCCATCCAAGTCTTTATGTCTTTAAGACATTCCTGCAGTTTAACTAATTGGTGTGTGTTATCTGGCTTTATGGACAGATAGAGCTGGGTGTCATCTGCATAGCAGTGAAAATGTATGCTATGTCTTCTAATGATGCTGCCTAGGGGAAGCATGTATAATGTAAACAGAATTGGTCCTAGCACTGAACCCTGTGGAACTCCATAATTAACCTCAGTGTGTGAAGAGGACTCTCCATTTACATGCACAAATTGGAGTCTATTAGATAGATATGATACAAACCACTGCAGTGCAATACCTGTAATACCTACAGCATGTTCTAATCGCTCTAACAGGATATTATGGTCAACAGTATCGAATGCTGCACTAAGGTCAAGAAGGACAAGCACAGAGATGAGTCCACTGTCAGAGGCCATAAGAAGATCATTTGTAACCTTCACTAAAGCTGTTTCTGTGCTGTGATGAGCTCTGAAACCTGACTGAAACTCTTCAAATAAACCATTCCTCTGCAGATGATCTGTTAGCTGTTTGACAACTACTCTTTCAAGGATTTTTGATATGAAAGGAAGGTTGGAGATTGGCCTATAATTAGCTAAGACTGCTGGGTCTAGAGATGGCTTTTTGAGTAAAGGTTTAACTGCAGCCACCTTGAAGGCCTGTGGTACATAGCCGATTATTAGAGATAGGTTGATCATATATAAGATCGAAGAATTAATCAATGGCAGGACTTCTTTGAGCAGTTTTGTAGGAATGGGGTCTAAAAGACACGTTGATGGTTTGGAGGAAGTAATTATTGAAGTTAACTCAGAAAGGTCGATTGGAGAAAAAGAGTCTAACTTAACATCAATGGAACTAAGAGTAGCTGTAGATAATATTACATCTGTGGGATGATTATTGGTAATTTTTTCTCTAATGATAAAAATTTTATTTGTGAAGAAGTTCATGAAGTCATCACTAGTTAACGTTAAAGGAATGGTTGGCTCAAAAGAGCTCTGACTTTTTGTCAGCCTGGCTACAGTGCTGAAGAGAAACCTGGGGTTGTTCTTATTTTCTTCAATCAGTGATGAGTAGTAAGCTGTTCTGGCTTTGCGGAGGGCTTTCTTATAAAGCAACAAACTATTTCTCCAGGCTAAATGATGATCCTCTAAATTTGTGACACACCATTTCCTCTCCAGATTACGAGTCATCTGCTTTAGGGTACGTGTTTGAGAATTATACCACGGGGTCAGGTACTTCTGATTAGAGACCTTAGTTTTCACCGGAGCTACAGTATCCAGAGTCGTACGTAGTGAGGAGGTGAAATTATTAACAAGATAATCGACCTCTGTTGGGGTAGCGTTCAGATAGCTGCTCTGCTCTGTGTTGGTACAGGGCATTGACGATGATAACAGTGGCTGGATTATATTCTTAAACTTAGTTACAGCGCTTTCAGAAAGACATCTACTTTGATAAAGTCCACTCTCCACTGCTGCGTAATCAATTATTGTAAATGTAAATGTTATCAAGAAATGATCAGACAGGAGAGGGTTTTCAGGAAACACTGTTAAATGTTCAGTTTCTATGCCATATGTTAAAACAAGATCTAGAGTGTGATTAAAGTGGTGGGTGGGTTCTTTTACATTTTGAGAGAAACCAATTGAGTCTAACAACAGATTAAATGCCATGTTGAGGCTGTCATTTTTAGCATCTACATGGATGTTAAAATCACCCACAATAATTATTTTATCTGAGCTCAGAACTAAATTAGATATAAAGTCTGAGAAATCAGACAGAAACTCTGTGTAAGGCCCAGGTGGACGATAGATGATAACAAGTAAGACTGGTTTCTGAGTTTCACAGCTGGGGTGGACAATGTTAAGCATCAGGCTTTCAAATGAATTAAAAGTCTGTCTTGGTCTTTCATTAATTAATAGACTGGTGTGAAAAATTGCTGCCAAACCGCCCCCTCGACCTGTGCTTCGAGATTTCTGGTAGTTAGAATGACTCGGGGGTGTTGATTCATTTAAACTAACATAATCATCCTGCTGCAACCAGGTTTCTGTAAGGCAGAGTAAATCAATTTGTTGATCAATTATTAAGTCATGTACTAACAGAGACTTGGAGGAGAGAGACCTAATATTTAATAATCCACATTTCACTGTTTTACTCTTTGGTTCAGATGTGGATACTGTATTGTTCTTTCTTTGTAAATGTTTAAGTTGTTTGTTGCTGGTTTTTAGTTTGTTTTTTGTCTTTTTGGAAGCAGACACAGTCTCTATGTTCACTGCTGTAATAGCTAATAATGATTAATATAATAACTAGAATATTGGCCATATTATATTTACATTACCAAAGTGATATGACTTTAGTCTCATGAACAACATTAGCTAATTGTTATTTACTAACTAATCTTAAATGACTGTTCAGTACAGAAATGAAGCCCAAAAATCATGTTTTACTGTCCTGTGGTCTCAGCCTCAGATACTTATCAAATCACACAAAGCTCTTGTAGAAACAAACAAACAAATGAACAAAATATGTTCTCCTTCATTTCTGTCAAACAAAGTTGTATGACATGTTTCCAGCGGTTAGTATCATGGTTGCTAGGCAACCTGGGAAGCGCAACGGAGACTAAACCGTCTCATACATACAAACTTGACGTTTATTTTGCAAATCGAGCTCAACACTGCCCCTAGCGTCCTGGAGCACTTCCGTTGTGTTTTAAAATTTGCATGTGTTTTGGAGTTTGCAAGTGTTTTGGAGTTTGGACGTGTTTTGGAGTTTGCAAGTGTTTTGGAGTTTGCAAGTGTTTTGGAGTTTGTACGTGCTTTGTCTCTAGGGGCCACCGTAGAAGACACACTTAGATCACATCTTTATTAATGCTAGAAATGAGACAAAGCAACTATCCATCCATCCATCCATCCATCCATCTTCTTCCGCTTTATCCGGGGCCGGGTTGCGGGGGCAGCAGCCTAAGCAGAGAAGCCCAGACCTCCCTCTCCCCAGCCACCTCCTCCAGCTTATCCGGGGGAACACCAAGGCGTTGGCCCTAAAGAATCCAAAAGAACTGAAATTTAATACCCAGTAACCCTATCCCGGGTAGGGTAAATTGTTTCCTCGATGTTTTCTTCATAAGGGTCTTCTGAAAGCAACTAAACAAAGAGAAAACACTGTTACAACCCATCTAGGGCCAGGCAATAGCACGATTGAGGCACTCGCGCTCCCCTAAACACCCAAGCAGTGGCAGGAAACGAATCTGTTCTTTATAATGTGACAAAAAAATGGGAGTGTCAACACTTTAGGGTGAGCCAAGGCCAAAATAATAAACAAAGCTAAAATCTAAACAAATCCCGCACCCCTGACCTTACCAAAAGTCAAAAGTAAAGACAGGGTCTGACCTCCTTAACTAATTCAAAACAGGAGAAAACTGGTGGTCAAAAGAAATGGCAGCTCACCCCTGCCCACTCCACTTCCACAACTTCAAAACAGCACTGCAGTGGTACACTGCTGGGTCGTGAGGAGAAACGTGAGAACCTCTCCCGCCGCAGCACTCCAGCCTCCTTTTAATGGGCTGGAACCAGCCACGTCGGAGCTGTATATCCACACACCAATCGGAGCAGGGCCCTGGCACAGCTGAATTAACATAAACAGATGCATTGATTGCACAAAACAAACACATAAAAACAGGGTCAAAGACCCCAGACCAGACAGTTCAGGCTCCACCAGCCTCCTGAAAGCCAGGTTGCTTCACTTTTCTAGTCAAACACTTAAAAAGAGGCACCATGGCAGCTCAGTGGTTGTCTGGTGGTCTCCCTGTGTTTGCGTGGCTTTTCTCCTGGTTCTCTCTCCCAGAAGGTTGATTCTGTTCATCTAGACATAGTGTTTTCAATGGGAGAAACGTTTTCTTCAGTCTTACTTACATGGATGATTGAGCATGCATCAAGACATTTTAATCCTGGTTCTCTGGTTTCTTCCATCATTAAAACATGCTCTCTGTCTCGGAGCATGTCACTCTCATCAAAGACCTTTTTAATCTCAAGAGTGTAACTTCTTGGTCAAATAAAAGATGAAATAAATACTACTAATACTAAATTCTTGAACTTTGCTGACAATGTCCAATTGTGTAGTTTGGCACTGTTAACACGACAATCCCAAACTAGATTCTGCATGTGTACCATCAGCATGACTCTGTAAAGTGTAATGGTACTAAAAAGGTCTGCATGCAGTTTATACCTGTCACCCAGCGATTTTCAGTGAATTTTCTCTACATTAACACAATTTAGAGTTCTAGAACAGCGGTCTCCAACCTTTTTTGTGCCACGGATCGGTTTATGCCCGACAATATTTTCACGGACCGGCCTTTAAAGTGTCGCGGATATTTACAACAAAATAAAACTAGTACCGATACCGAAAAAAAAAAGATTTATTCATAACACACGTGAAAAGACCCAGGAAAACCGAGTTAATGATAAAAACGATAAAAACCCTGAAAACCATACATTTCACACCCGAGCCTCAACTCTCGCGGCCCGGTACCAAATGATTCCCGGACCGGTACCGGTCCGTGGCCCGGGGGTTGGGGACCGCTGTTCTAGAACATAACAGCGATGGTGATCAAATGTTCAAATAGATGATTCTTAAGTTTGTTGTTCCCCTTTTGTGTTGGTGAACTTGTTGTAGGGGTTATTCTGGCAGATTATGGCTCTAGTTGGAGGGAACATCGTCGCTTTGCTCTGATGACTTTGAGGAACTTTGGTCTGGGGAAGAACTCGATGGAGGACAGGATTCATGAAGAGATTAAATACACCGTCAATACCCTGGAAAAGAGCATTGGTATGTCATTTAACATAGAATTGTTCATTGTGCTGGTGTTTCTGTTGTTCTTGTGTATTCCTTTGGTTTTTATAACTTACATTACGCCTCCCACAGGTAAAACCATGAGTCCTCAAGTTATGTTTCACAATGCAGCGTCCAACATCATCTGCCAGGTCCTGTTTGCTAGACGCTACGAGTATGACAACGCGCTAATCAAAGTGATTGTTAGGTGCTTCACTGAGAATTCCAGGCTAGCCAATGGCCCGTGGGCTATGGTGAGTAAAACAGCAACAAAATGATAAAATAAAAGAAATGACTTAATTATTGGAAATACAGCATCCTGTAACCATCTTCTGTTACAACTGAAGCATAAAGGAAAATAAACGATTGTCCTTCTTTGCAGCTGTATGACTCTTTTCCTTTAATTCGTTACCTACCACTGCCCTTCATGAAAGCCTTCAAGAATGCAGAGGTAACATTTAAAATCCCTTTAATTACATTGAAATAATCTGTGTATTTCATCAATAATAAGAAAAAGTCAATGCTAATACAGTCATAGTTACTTGTGTTTTTTTAGACAGTTGAAAATCTTGTAAATGAGTTTGTAAAAGAGCACAAGAAGACCCGAGTTCCCGGAGAGCCACGGGACTTTGTTGACTGCTATCTGGATGAACTGGAGAAGGTGTGTGTGAAATGAGGAGTTTACTATCCCAGATATTATAATATAGCAATTGATTACATTTAAAATAACTAGAAAAAATAGATTTTACATTAAGGAGACTACACATATGGCTGTGATCTTTTCACCCTGTAACAACAAAGTTGAATTTCCTTATTTGCGTAAATCTTGAAATCATTCCTCTGATTCAGAGAGGAGATGATGGGTCTTCATTTTCAGAAGACCGGATCTGTCTGTACGCTTTAGACCTTTACTTTGCTGGCACTGACACTACATCCAACACCCTACTTACTGGATTTCTTTACCTTATGAACTATCCGCATGTACAAGGTAAACCTGCATATTTTCTTCTTTTCTTTCAGTTCAACTGATATTTGTCCATTTAAAATTGGTTGCATTTATCTTTGTGTGACACATGCCACTTATATGCTGTAGACTATGACAATCAATGAAAAGCAACTATTTTCAATTGGTTTAACTCAACATACTGCTGATTCACTGAATATATTTGGTATAATGTTGTTGTGTATCATTGCTTGTGGTGACTGCAGTGTGTAGACGGTAATGTGTTGCCCTGCTCTGGCAGAACGGTGTCAGCGGGAGATAGACCGAGTGTTGGAAGGGAAAGACCGAGTCAGTTTTGAGGACAGACACAAGATGCCCTACGTGCAGGTGCCGTACAGCAAAGTTTTATTCACTGTTGAACTTATTTTTAAGGTGCTCACCTGGTTCTGGGTGCACACATACATTCTGCTCCAAGCCAAAGCATGAGAAATGTCTTCTCTTCATCCAGGCTGTGATTCACGAGATACAGAGAGTTGCCAACACTGTTCCTCTCAGTGTCTTCCACTGCACCACTAAAGACACAGAGCTGATGGGTTATTCCATTCCCAAGGTAAGGGCCAACTGGTTAAATAGGTAGAGGCAATAAAGTGACGAGCATCCTTAATGGTTTTGAGGTTGATTTCGTCCTCAGGGAACAATGATCATCGAGAATCTGACCTCAGTGCTCAGCGAGGAGGGACAGTGGAAATTCCCTCATGAATTCAACCCTGAAAACTTCCTTGATGACAAAGGAGAGTTTGTTAAACCAGAGGCCTTCATGCCTTTCTCTGCAGGTACATGAAAACACGATTCACATACCGACATAGTTGATTAAATCTTCTGTCGTAGATGATACTGAGATATTTTTTTCAACGTCTCAGGTCCTCGGGTGTGTCTTGGGGAGGGTCTGGCTCGCATGGAGCTCTTCCTCATGATTGTGACTCTGCTGAGGAAGTTCAAGTTCATCTGGCCCGAGGACGCAGGAGAACCAGACTTCACTCCAGTCTATGGGGTCACTCTGACTCCCAAACCTTACCGCATGAAAGTCCAACTCAGAACGCCACAGTGAGGTCACAAACTAACACTTAACCATGGAAATCCTGGTGGGAACGCATCTGGGATACTATTAAGTGAAAGATTATACAGCATTCCAGTTTTTGTCTTCTGTTGTATTATTGAAACAAGAAATAAACACATGAAACTCACCTTTATGTTTCTAACAGTTCCTGCAGTCTAAATATTTATTTTCACACAGTCCTTTTTTTCGTAGCTCACAGCTCTAAACATGGACTAAAGGGAGCTACCAGCCAAACAACATTAAAACATCAAGCAACCACCTTACAAAAGTCTCTTGCACTACTACAGGCGTCTGACCACTGTCAACAGTCAGTTTTCTTGTCCCGGGCTCTGTGGGGCCGGGCGGCGCTGCTATTCTGGGCCCCGGTCTGGATGGGCCTGGGCCCCCTTTCCCTGGCGGGTTGCAGAGTATGGGGGTGCCTATTGGGGTCAGCGCTCCACCACAATCACCCACACATGCAGGGCCTTGGGGTCACCAGGGTGCAGGGGAGGCATCCCCCCCTCTGTCCCCTTCAGGCTGCCTGTGCCTCAATTTTATCTCCCAACTTAGACATTCACATTACTCACACTCTCATAACACATACATATAGGATCTTGGGGGTGGGCACGCTACATGGACTCCAAAAGACCATCAGGGTGTACACCTCACCCCTGGCGTCGTTGCCCACCTCTCAATTTTAAATACACGTAGACACTGAGGGCTATCAGGAGGGGCTATGCGCTTACCTGCTGCTCTCTGGCAGGTAGCTCCATGCCCTCCTGGGTTTTAAAGGCACCTTAGAACACACATGCATCAACACTACATATGAGCGGGCGGAGGGAGGTTTGGAGTCTTCACACACCCCCGTTCTCTGCGACCTGCTGGAGCGGGGGGCCAGGAGGAGGAGTTGACCGTCCGACTGGGGTCTGGAGTGTGGGGCATCCCTGCTGCTGCTGAGTCGGGGCGGTATGCTTCTCTCCACCGCAGGGAAAAGGGTAACACCACCTGGGTCTGGATGCAGTTTCCCCTCCAGGGGCAAGGGTACCTAGACCTGGTTCTTAGAGTACGCTTGGGGAGTGTGATTGTGTGTACAGCGTCTCTTTGTGTCTGTCTCCACGTTGGTTGAGTGTTGAGTAATTGCATATGAGAGCATGAAAAAAAAACAGTAAGTTTTCTTGCATTTACATGTTCATTTGTCTCATCATAAACAGTCACACTGAACAAAAAAGTCCGTGTGTGGGGCACTGAGTCACAGGCTGACTTGCAGTCTATCCAGGTGGTGCACAGGTTGGGGAGCGGGGATAGTGAGATATACCTAATAAAGTGTCCAGCGATTATATGTATTGAATGTCCCCCATCAGCAAAGAACGCATCTATGGTTGGTGTTCACAACTGTTATCATCATCTTATGTGTTGATTCATCATATAAGATAACAGTTCTTGCTGATGGGAGCTGGCTTGGCCCTGACTTATCGAAGAATTAAGGAAGCGGAACCGGCTGTTCAAACCCCCACAAGGCTGCCTGCTGGGATTGAAATGATGGGACGAGGCTCGAGTTCTCAAAATGGGCTCATTGAGTGCAGCATGGATAAGATCTTGGAGAAGCTTACGGCTGCCGTGAACACTCAGAATAAGACCTCTGAGTGCAAATTGGATTACATCTCGGAGAAGCTCACTGTGAGTTCTCAGAAATCGGCTCTTTGAGCACAAGAATGAAAACATCACGGAGCGCAAGTTTGATAACATCATGGAGAAGCTCACGGCTCTCCAACGGGAGATTGAGAGACCAGTGTCGGACTGTTAGAACAGCTTTGAAATTCACATGAGTTGTTCACACTAAAGTAAAAACCACCATCACTTCATGCGGATACCCCCTTTGGCGCCAGCTGTGGTCTCAAGGCTGAGGCTGAACAACAACACCCTGATAACAGACTGTGCTTTGACTGTTCTTCCTATCCTACGCAAGGCCACCTGTGTTGGCTGAAAGACTGTTTACTTAGCCTGGCAGGGTGAAGGACACTGTCTCAGCTGAACTCTGGACACACACACGCACACACACATATACAGTGGGGCAAAAAAGTATTTAGTCAGCCACCGATTGTGCAAGTTCCCCCACTTAAAATGATGACAGAGGTCAGTAATTTGCACCAGAGGTACACTTCAACTGTGAGAGACAGAATGTGAAAAAAAAATCCATGAATTCACATGGTAGGATTTTTAAAGAATTTATTCGTAAATCAGGGTGGAAAATAAGTATTTGGTCAATAACAAAAATACAACTCAATACTTTGTAACATAACCTTTGTTGGCAATAACAGAGGTCAAACGTTTACTATAGGTCTTTACCAGGTTTGCACACACAGTAGCTGGTATTTTGGCCCATTCCTCCATGCAGATCTTCTCAAGAGCAGTGATGTTTTGGGGCTGTCGCCGAGCAACACGGACTTTCAACTCCCGCCACAGATTTTCTATGGGGTTGAGGTCTGGAGACTGGCTAGGCCACTCCAGGACTTTCAAATGCTTCTTACGGAGCCACTCCTTTGTTGCCCGGGCGGTGTGTTTTGGATCATTGTCATGTTGGAAGACCCAGCCTCGTTTCATTTTCAAAGTTCTCACTGATGGAAGGAGGTTTTGGCTCAAAATCTCACGATACTTGGCCCCATTCATTCTGTCCTTAACACGGATCAGTCATCCTGTCCCCTTGGCAGAAAAACAGCCCCATAGCATGATGTTTCCACCCCCAAGCTTCACAGTAGGTATGGTGTTCTTGGGATGCAACTCAGTATTCTTCTTCCTCCAAACACGACGAGTTGAGTTTATACCAAAAAGTTCTACTTTGGTTTCATCTGACCACATGACATTCTCCCAATCCTCTGCTGTATCATCCATGTGCTCTCTGGCAAACTTCAGACGGGCCTGGACATGCACTGGCTTCAGCAGCGGAACACGTCTGGCACTGCGGGATTTGATTCCCTGCCGTTGTAGTGTGTTACTGATGGTGACCTTTGTTACTTTGGTCCCAGCTCTCTGCAGGTCACTCACCAGGTCCCCCCGTGTGGTTCTGGGATCTTTGCTCACCGTTCTCATGATCATTTTGACCCCACGGGATGAGATCTTGCATGGAGCCCCAGATCGAGGGAGATTATCAGTGGTCTTGTATGTCTTCCATTTTCTGATGATTGCTCCTACAGTTGATTTTTTCACACCAAGCTGCTTGCCTATTGTAGATTCACTCTTCCCAGTCTGGTGCAGGTCTACAATTCTTTTCCTGGTGTCCTTCGAAAGCTCTTTGGTCTTGGCCATGGCGGAGTTTGGAGTCTGACTGGTTGAGGCTGTGGACAGGTGTCTTTTATACAGATGATGAGGTCAAACAGGTGCCATTCATACAGGTAACGAGTGGGGGACAGAAAAGCTTCTTACAGAAGACGTTACAGGTCTGTGAGAGCCAGGGATTTTCCTTGTTTGAGGTGACCAAATACTTATTTTCCACCCTGATTTACGAATAAATTCTTTACAAATCCTACCATGTGAATTCATGGATTTTTTTTTCACATTCTGTCTCTCACAGTTGAAGTGTACCTCTGGTGCAAATTACTGACCTCTGTCATCATTTTAAGTGGGGGAACTTGCACAATCGGTGGCTGACTAAATACTTTTTTGCCCCACTGTATACACATGCAGATGTGTATATATGTGTATATAAGGCTGGCAGCCTTGACCCAATTTCCCTCGGGATGAATAAAGTATGATTGATAGGTTTGTAGCTTGAACCTATTCGCTGGAACGTTAAGGACAATTTACTACACAGCCAAATGTAGCGCCTCTACTCAGGACCAGTACACTCTCACTTCAAATAGAGACCCTAGACATCTTACTAGGTTCAGAAGGAGGTTTTGTTTTGGAGACTCACAAAAGGAGTTGGCTTGGAAGTGAATAACTGGGACCTTTATTGCCTCAGTACCATTTATATACATATACAACACAATAACCCAAATTGCACACTAATAGTGCATTTTAAAGGTGAATACATGTAAAACTAAACAAAGACATTTAAATGGAAGATTTATACTGAACCGTATCAGAGCTCTTTGGAATGAATGAAACAGATTAAAGTGTTCCCGTTGTGAAGTTTGAATTGTCCAGTCTGAATTGTCCTTTAAAGTCGTTGAAAACCCAAACAGGTGTACTGTAGGGGAATTGTCAGTGTACAAACCCTATTATCCGGGTAGGAAAAGTAGTGCATAGGGCTTATCTGAAATCCAGGGTTGCTTGAATCAGTTTCTCAGACAAATCCCACAATCCGATCGCATGGCTGGCCACACCATTTCACGATCATCCAGGATCTCATTTGGGCTGTTCTCGCCATCAGTGGTTCTCCAGAATTCTTCTAGTAGTTCAAAAAACCAATCTACACAAACAGTGCAGAACAATCAATTTCTTTCCCATTTTATGTTCTTAACATGAGCTCATTAACTTCTTTTCCAAATGTATTAATCACAAATGGCATTCCCTTTAGCTTTACCAAGTTACAAGAGTTACAGTAACTTGTTTGTACCAGTATAAACAATTTTATCAAAATATCACAATAAAGAACATCAGCAGCTTAAACAGTAATGTAAACAGTCATAGCAATGAAAATGACATTCATCCTTAAGGCTTACAAACAAATGTAACTTAATTCAGTGCAAATACTATTAAACTTGAAATATGCTCATATCTATTAAGACATAACCATTCTAATATAAACAGAGCTAGTGCTTCTACTTGAATACCTCCCCGATCGGAATATGGTTTCGGTGGGGTAGCTAACAGCTATTAGCAGCTAGCATCGCATCTAGCATCGGCATCGTTTAGCTCAAAGCATTCAACACTTATAACACACTGTAAAGTACAACAGGAGAAGTAAAACAACACGCCAGATTCTCATAGCTCCCGATTGGTTTTTGTTCAAAGGTTTCTGAGCTGAATCAGCTAGTAAAATACATTATCTAACTTAACAGGTAGCTAACAAAAGCACGTGACTCACCGGGATTTCCAGCCACAAATAACTTGACAGACGTTATTCCCTATGTTGTCAGAGTTCGGGGCCTAATAAAAGAGTACCTTATTAGCATTTATACATAAAACATGTGTGTGTGTGTGTGTGTGTGTGTGGGGTCAGAGTGTGACCCCATAAATGACTTCCCTAAACCATCTAAACAAAAGGCACTTAGACTAAAACAGATATAGCTACGTTTATCCTACCATAAAACAATAAAACAAAGTACGACCTCTTCCCATGCTCCCAGGATGTAGGTGTGGATTCCCGAACACTCTGGAATGCACACCAAGCCTTTGCAGCCTGCTAAAGATCACACATCCTATCACTACACGATTAATTATACACCTCTAAGCATATATGTTTAAATATTTCTAAGCATAAATGACAATCAACATTACAAAACCTAACAATGATCAATCAATTAATCAATAACAGTGGAGTTCAGTTTTTTTCTCTTTCAACTCCAGCACTTACCTTTGGCCTCCAAAGCTCGCTTACTTACCTTTGGTATTCCAACTTCTTGTTAATCAATACGTGACACTGATTAGGGCTGTTCGATATAACAGTATATATCGGATGACGATATGAAAACGTCTATCGTTTCATATTACGCTATCGTTTGTTTCGTGGTGTTGCAAAATAAACTTTTTATGGTGATGGTCACTGTAGAGGCTATATTAATTTCTTAAAGTTGTCTTTTTTCTTATATTTAAAATAACCACACTACAGATGGACAAGCGACTGTTTTAATGTGTTGTTATTAGCAACAACAACGGTAAACCCATCGTGTGACTCCGCTGTCCGCTTGTGTATTTTCCACATAAACCTTTCACAATAAAGCTGAAGATCCTGTTGAGCTTTTTCAAAATAAACTGGAATGATGACAACAAACATTATTCTCAAACATCAAATTTCAGAATATGCATCAAACAAATGACCTCAAATAAAAACATAAAGTAAGTATAAATGGCACTTAGAGTCACCACGTGGATGCAGGCACAAAGAATACCAGTATGACCAGTAAAGATGAGGCAGAACCAGGTAGCTCCAAACAGAAGTACAAGTCCAAACAAATCCAAACTTATTCCTAAATGAGTGGCTACCTCTGTAGCATGGACATGGTTTGGTTATGAAAAGTATGACATAGACCAGAGAACTGTACGATGCAAGCTATGCAGGAAACCGGCCCCCACCTCAGACTCAAACATGGCAAACCTCTTCTACCACCTACGCAAGAGTCATGTGAAAGAGTGTGGAGAGAGTTTATGGATGAGAAGCAAAAAAGAGCCGTCAGGTGCTCAAAATAAACCTTAGACTCAAACATTAGAACAGCAGCACGCCGTGTAGTAAATACATAGAAGATGGCGGCCGTTAAAACTTATGTCTAAAAATGTATAGTTTAATGCATCGGTCAAAACACTCGACTCCAGGTACACGACACGCAGCTGAACACGCAAGTCAAGTTGCCCGAGATTCACAGAAAGTGTAAAATATTTGTGAAATATATTGTTGTCGGGAGGATAAATGTCTTATATCAGGATATGAGATTTTGGTCATAACACTGATTAGTGGTTGAGTCAGAATGACTTTTCTCCTCACTTACCTTTCACACAGAACAAAAAGTAAACACCTTGCTTTCAGCAGCATGATAGCGCCATATCACAAAACTCAGATAATCTCAAACCAGTTTTTTGAACGTGATGTGGAGCCAACAAATCTGCAGCTACTGCATGATGCTTTCCTGTCAGTACGGACCAGAATCTGTCAGAAGTGTTGCAGGCACTTTGTTGAGTCTATGTCTGAGGGCAAAAATGGGTTAAATTTGGTAACATTGAGGTGTACCTAATAAAGTGTCTGGAGAGTAAGTAAGTAAAATTTATTTATATAGCACATTTCACAGATAAAAATCACAAAGTGCTTTACAATAAGATCAGACATACAAGTTAAAATTAATTAAAAGCCTGTTTGTATAAAAATGTCTTCAGCTGCTTTTTAAAGGAGTCAGTAGAGTCTAGACAGCGTAAAGACAACGGCAGGGAGTTCCACAGCCTCCGTGCCTGAAAAGCCCGATCCCCACGGGTTTTAAACCTGGTACGTGGGACCACCAGTAGCCTCTGACCTGAAGACCTAAGTGCTCGGGATGAAGCATGAGGTTTCAACAGGTCAGAGATATACTGGGGAGCTTCACCGTGCAGAGCTCTAAAAGTTACAACTAAAAGAGTATGTGCACTGTTGGTGTCAGTGGTGGCAGTTGCACTGCATCTATAGTTAACTTTCATAATTAAGATAAACTTTGAACGTGTCAGTCCAGTGGAGATAACAGAAGAAGATAACAGTGGAGTCAAGTTTCTTTCAAAGAGCTCTGGCATTTACCTTTAGCCCTCCATTTCTATAAATTCTTGTTACTTATTGTCTGAAAAGCTGCTTTAATCTGAAAGTGGTTTGTCTCTTGACATGAAGTTGACACAGGGCGAAAAGTCAACATTAGCAAAGGCAGAGCTGAGCTAACCTTTTCTGGCAGGTCATCCAGCTACTCCTCTTTTTGCAGTCCAATTGATTCTGCCATGTTGATTTCAGTTTTGCTGCTATGGCTTTGCATTTTCTTTATCATCCTTCAACTCAAGTCCCGAAGACCAAAGAACTTTCCACCAGGACCCCCAATCCTGCCCCTACTGGGAAACATTTTACAGCTGAGACTGGAGAACCCCTTAAAGGACTTTGAGAGAGTAAGAAAACACTTGCAATGAAAGCTATTTTCTTTAAATAGGCTATTTTATGGCACAGATGTAACGACTGTTATTAGTATTTAAATGGGTCTGTTAAGTTACAAAGACATATGATCATCATTATGCTTTTCCTAACATTAACAGATTCCATCATTGCTATAGGTTAAAAACTACAAATGTAAAACAATGGTTGTAAAAATTAATATACTTTTTAAAGCACTGAAAATCTTGCAATATAATGGCACAGGTAACCAATCCTGCGTTCCTTT
Organism: Neolamprologus brichardi; assembly: GCF_056152115.1. Lineage (NCBI taxonomy): Eukaryota > Metazoa > Chordata > Actinopteri > Cichliformes > Cichlidae > Neolamprologus > Neolamprologus brichardi. The sequence goes on along the minus strand of NC_142110.1, from coordinate 1,257,845 downwards.
ATGTGATTGCATAACACAATGTCTGCATAGAGTGCACTAGCTACACACTTTGGTGTATCCATCCCATATTCCAAGTCATACATTTTGTTATTTGGATTGTTTTGAAATCAAATCAGATTTGGAGATGTGTAATTAAATCTGTTAATCTGTACAAAGGTTTGTGAGTCTGTGCAGGGATCTGCAGACGGGTATTCAGAATGTTCAGTGTATAAATCGGATTTTTTAAATGTGTAAATAATCATTTAAGTGTGCATAGAGATTAATAGCAGAAAAACATTGTTGGAAGCACTGAAAATACAAGTAAGTCATCAGTCATAAATCACCCAGCAATTTAATAACTTTTGCCATAGCAGATCTGCAAATGTATGTAGCTTTAAGGTTATACTGTGAGTTTCAAGCACGTTACCGTCTTACCGTCGCTTCTACTGTAGTTAGATATCAGTTCCTCCACTGAGCTTTTTTTTTTTAGCTAGCTACTTTATTATTTTGTCATTTCTGTCAGATGATGTAAGAGCTTGCTTAGGTGAACCATAAGTTGAACAAGTTATGGGTAACATTTTATTTTTTGCAAAAAGTTCCAAGTGGCAGGGACCGCTCAGTAGGTAGAGTGGTGGCTCCATGATCGTAAGGTCGGGGGTTCGACTCCACTGAACAGCTACCCTGAGCAAGGTACCGTCCCTACACACTGCTCCCCGGGCTGCATTGGTGGCTGCCCACTGCTTCACTGGGTGAATGGGTCAAATGCAGAGGAGTAACACATACACACAAGTACTAGCTACTTATGACACCTACTGAAAAAACCTTCAACATCTACTTACAGTGAACAGAGCACAACCGTTGTGGTCTGTCCATCTGAGCTTGCCTTACGTTGACACAGCCGACTAATACCACGCTTAAGGACTGTATTACAGCCTTACAAAGTATGACGTTAGACAAATCTCCATGCACATTTTCACATAGCAACAATTGTCTGTATTTTCAGTGCTTCCAGTAAGACTCAGATACGCTACATCCAGATGAGCAGAATCACATTTTGAGGTTTCCTTAACTGGATGATTGAACCCACATCAAGATTTGATGAAAATATCCATCTGAATTTGTCATAAAATAATTGCAAACACTTGTTATTTTCTCTGCCAGCTGAGGAAGTCCTATGGAGATGTCTACAGCATCTACATTGGTCTCAAACCGGCTGTAATCATCAATGGGATGAAGGCAATCAAAGAAGCTATAGTGACAAAGGCTACTGATTTTGCTGGACGACCCCAAGACTTGTTTGTCAGTGATATCACCAAGAGGAAAGGTACAATAAACATTACATGTAATATAAGACATATGTCATGTGATATGTCCCCAAATCCCAACAACTGTTCACTCATATAAAGCACCTTGAGGCGACTGTTGTTGTGATTTGGTGCTATATACATTTTTTTTTTTAATGAATTGAATTCAATGCGATGTTAGGTAGGACTACAAAAAAGACGTGAATTTGTATTCACACATTCAAATTAAAATTCCACCAAAAGAGAAAAAAGATCACAAAATGTTGCCAGTTTACTTAAGAGGAGGCAAAGTTCAGCTCTGTCCTGTAGGATAACCACATGAATTTCCTAGGTTCTCTCCTCTTTGTGCTACTAAACTTGTTGTAGGGGTCCTTATGGCTGATTACGGCTCTAGTTGGAAGGAACATCGTCGCTTTGCTTTGACCACTTTGCGGAACTTTGGTCTGGGGAAGAACTCAATGGAGGACAGGATTCATAAGGAGATGAAACACATCATTAGTACCCTGGAAGAGAGTGTTGGTAGGTCCATCTGTGCATCCATAGCTAAATTGGGTAGTGCTTTTTTTCTTGTCACGTTATTGTGCATTATTTCACAATTCTGTGCTGTTACATTATTTCTTGCACAGGTAAAACCATGAGTCCTCGAGTTATGTTCCACAATGCGGCCTCCAATATCATCTGTTAAGTCCTTTTTGCCACACGCTATGAGTATGATCATGCGTTAATACAATTTATTGTCCGATGCTTTACTGAGAATACCAAGATAGCCAATGGACCATGGGCTATGGTGAGTAAAAGCACCTTTCTTAGTCTATAACAATGATAGCTGCTTTATGTGTCACAACCTCTGTGGAGTCTGTAGAGTTTCAAGAGGAACTAAGATCCAGAATGAAGATGCAGAAAACACCAACAAAAGACAAAATGTCCCAGAAACGCAAAATCATTCATTTGAATTTTCAATTTCATGCTCCTAACTTTGTGGGAACAGTTTGGGGACGGCCCATTCCTGTTCCAACATGACTGTGTACCAGTGCACAAAGCAAGTCTATAATGGATGATGAGTCAGTTTGCTGCAGAAGAAGCTGACTGGACTAAACAGAGTCCTGACCTCAACCTGACACAATCCTTTTTGGATGAATTAGACTGGAGACTGTAAGCCAGACCTTCTCGTCCATCATCAGTCAAAAATGGCCAAAAATTGCCATGAACACTCTCGTGAACCGTGTCGAAAGCTTTCCAAAAAGAGTTGAAGCTGCCATAGATGAAGAGGGTGATTCAACATGATCTTAAACCCTTTGGGTTAATAATTGGATTTCACTCATATGCTTGTGCAGCCAGATGAACGAATACTTTTGGCAATATAGTGTATATCATACAGAAACTGAAAACCTAAGCAAGACAAACGATTAAAGTAATTAGCAGATTAAAACTGAAAATCAATCAATCAATCAATCTTTATTTATAAAGCACTTTTCATACAAGGATGTAGCACAAAGTGCTTTACATGGTTAAAAGCAGCCCACCCCACCCTGCCCTCCAACTCGCTCCCCACACTCTCATTAACATAAACGATCATGGATACATACCCCCCCAACGCACACACACATACACACACACTTAAAGAGTAAAATTGGGCTGGGCACACATGAGCCAGGTGAGGAAACACTATCACAGGGAGCCGGCCACAGGCCGCAGCCTCCAGGCCGGGCACACAGCAGGCTGAGAGGACCCACAGAGCCCCAGCAGCCACGGTCGATCACAGCCCCGGTGCAGAGAGCACCCTCCGAGGAAACACTGGAGATATGATACAATAGGATATATACAGGGTAAAAAGATAAAATAAATAAGAATGGGATACTATATAAATATAAATAGAGTAAGAAGATAAAAAATGAATAAGAATAAAATCAATAAATATCAGGTAAAACCTAAATTAATAAATAGAATAACAGAATAGAATAAATAAGCATAAAATAAATAAACGTTAGGTGAAAGCTAATTTAAAAGGGGGGTCTTGAGCCTGTTCTTAAAAACATGTACGTTCTCTGCGGCCCTGAGCTCCTCCGGCAGGCTGTTCCACAGACGAGGACCATACCACTGAAACGCTGCCTCTCCATGAGTATGTGTCCTGACTTTAGGGACAATCAAAAGGCCAGTACCAGAGGACCTCAGGGTCCACGAGGGTTCATATGGTAAAAGCAGATCTGAGAGATAAGAAGGCCCAAGACTATTAAGACATTTAAAAACCAATAAAAGAACTTTAAAATCGATCCTGAAACACACGGGGAGCCAATGCAGCAAATCTAAAACCGGTGTAATGTGGGCCCGCCCTCTGGTCTTCGTCAGCACAGCTGCAGAGTTTTGTAAAAGTTGTAAAGGTGAAATATTCTTTTTGGGGAGACCAGAGAGCAGGGCAGTAATCAATGCGATTGGTAATAAAAGCATGCATCAGCATCTCCGTGTTGGCCCGAGACAGAATAGGCCGGACTCTGGCTATATTTTTTAGATGATAAAATCCAATTTTGGTTACATATGTGGGATAAAACGAAGCTCAGAGTCAAAAATAACACCCAGGTTTTTCACTTGTAGCGAAGGACATAGTGAAAATGCAGTTCATGTTGTCCTTTTTAGTGGTTGGAAATACTGAGGATCTTTTATCAGGTACAACTGAAGCTCAAAGGAAAACTGAAGACTTCTCTTTATTTACAGCTGTATGACTCTCTTCCTTTAATTCGTTACCTGCCGCTGCCTTTCAGGAAGGTCTTCAACAATGCTGAGGTAATACAACGAAAACACTAACTACAAGGACATACTCTATGTACTTTATTTGTTGAAAGCAAATTGTAAGAAATGAAGAGTCCCTTGTATTTTTTAGGCTTTAGAAAATCTTGTAGCTGATTTTGTGAGGGAGCACAAGAAGACCAGAGTCCCGGGAGAGGCACGCGACTTTATTGACTGCTATTTGGATGAACTGGAAAAGGTGTGTGTAAAAGGAGCAGTTTACAATGTCATATATTAGAATTTATATAAATACAGGTTGCAGTTTAATGAATTAGAAACTAATCAATTTGAATTCATTCTAACACAACTCTTTAAAATGAGATTCATAGTTTTAATACAGAAAGGTGAACATACGTGTGGCTGTAACCGTTCCTTCTCTCGTACTGTGTCTGTCACTTTCTTTTCCATTTGTAACTTTTTCTTAGAGAGGCAACGATGGTTCTTCATTTTCAGAAACGCAGCTCCTTAGGTACACCTTGGATCTTTACGTTGCTGGGACTGACACTACATCCAACACCCTGCTTACTGGTTTTCTTTATCTTGTGAACTACCCACACATACAAGGTAAACCTGCACATATGACTTGGCTTTTTGTTATCAGCTCTTGTTCTCTTGTACCATAAAGTCATGCACACTGCTGTGCTGTATACTAAGGCCCTTAATGTAAAACAACCATTTTTGCAAATGATTTGTTGATGTTTAGGTCCAATATACTGGACTGCATACACAGTACAGCTACAGGGGCTGCTCGTCCATGGAAACCCATGTCACGAAGCTGCCGATGTATAGTTTTAATGCCAATGGTAATGCCAGAGGAGGACGGCTCTGCATTGTCATTGATTCAGCAGAGCATTAGCAAGTTTAATGCACTGTGTGCCTCCGCATTCAGCAAACCCACTGTAACTTAATATGGTCTGTCACTTTGTGGCTGACTTTAGTTGATTGGAGTACCACACTCTGATTCAGTGTGCTCTGTGTAACAACTCATTCTTTCACAGATGTTCGTAAAGGCACATTGCATGGCTACATGCTTAATTTGTTACATCTGTGGCAAAGACACTGAAAACACCTGAATTCAAATATTAAGCATTGTGGTCAAATACTTGTCCATATAGTGTATATCAAATGTTGTATGCCTACGAAGTTACTTTTCTAAAATCATAGTTATATCACTGGTTATGGTGTACTGCAAAGTGTTTGTGTTGTCCTGTTCTAACAGAACAATGTCAGGAGGAGATAGACCGAGTGCTGGAAGGGAAAGATCAGGCCAGTTTTGAGGACAGACACAAGATGCCCTACATGCAGGTATTTTTCTTTTACTTACATTTAAGGTGTTTGGTTGTGAGTGCCGTGTTTGTTAGATGGTGACACAAAACCATGTAAAGTTTAGAAATAATTTATAAATGAGTAAAAATGAAACAGTAACTCTATTTGTAGCTGTGTCGATTCTTCTCAGAGACTCAAACCAAAGCACAGACGGTCAAACAACAGCTGCTCTGTGGAACTGCAGATCCACTGGATTATTCGTCAAAATATTGCTCAAAGTATATATGCAATGTTTTTATGGCTGAATTTGACAGCATGCATGTATTCTGCTCTAAGTCAAAGAAATGTCTTCTCTTCATCCAGGCTGTGATTCACGAGATACAGAGAGTTGCCAACACTGTTCCTCTCAGTGTCTTCCACTGCACCACTAAAGACACAGAGCTGATGGGTTATTCCATTCCCAAGGTAAGGGCCAACTGGTTAAATAGGTAGAGGCAATAAAGTGACGAGCATCCTTAATGGTTTTGAGGTTGATTTCGTCCTCAGGGAACAATGATCATCGAGAATCTGACCTCAGTGCTCAGCGAGGAGGGACAGTGGAAATTCCCTCATGAATTCAACCCTGAAAACTTCCTTGATGACAAAGGAGAGTTTGTTAAACCAGAGGCCTTCATGCCTTTCTCTGCAGGTACATGAAAACACGATTCACATACCGACATAGTTGATTAAATCTTCTGTCGTAGATGATACTGAGATATTTTTTTCAACGTCTCAGGTCCTCGGGTGTGTCTCGGGGAGGGTCTGGCTCGCATGGAGCTCTTCCTCATCATGGTGACTCTGCTGAGGAAGTTCAAGTTCATCTGGCCCGAGGACGCAGGAGAACCAGACTTCACTCCAGTCTTTGGGGTCACTCTGACTCCCAAACCTTACTGCATGAAAGTCCAGCTCAGAACGCCACAGTGAGGCGGTGTGCAGATGGACATTAACTAGCAGTTAGTCCTGGTCGGAAGTTATCTGGGAAACTTTTATCCATTTCTTATTTCTACTGCATTGGTGAAATATGAAATAAACGTATGAAACTCACATTTGTTTCTTGTATTTCACACTTTCCACAGTTTGAATCAGCTTCTTTTATTTTCAGTCTGTTCTTTATTTGTTAGCTCATGACTCCATAAATAGATTAAAGATTGTTTCTGGCCCAACAACATAAAACTTCAAACAAACATTTCACCTCAGTCATTTTCTTAGTGAAAAGCCAAATCAAATGTAACTAAGTTGTTTTTAAGCTTGGTCTATTTACTACAATATAACTGAGCTTTTGTCAGTTAATAGTAACACACCATGATCATTATGATCATTAAAGGCCTCGAAGAATTTCTCAAAGAATCTCTTTAAACTCAATATCAGACACTTAGAGGATCAAAAAAAGTATTAAAATATGATTATTTCAAACTTCAAACGTGAAACATTGAAGATTTGAACTTGCATTAAATCTACTGAAACCCTGTTGTGGAAGTTTTCCCTTAAATAAAACCTGCAGACGAGCGGTGAGCGGTAGCTAACATTCTTTCATCCAAACACACAAAGAACAGAAAAGCAAGCTTGTGGAGAGCCTACATGACCGCGGGGCAGACGGTCAGCAGAGTCTCTCTGAGTCTAGCATGGCTCTCAGTTAAATACCTTCTTCAGGAACAAAAGGCAGTACACAACTGTTTCACACCTTAAGGTTCACACTCCCTTGCTACCTCCCAGAGTCCTCGAAGAGACAAAAGACTCTTCCTGTGGAGTCGTCTGCTTCCCCCAACTTCCTTACTACACCCCCACCATTTGTCTTAATGTATGGGTGTGAGACTTGTTAAAATCCAGTGGCACCAAGGCATCATACAATAAAATAATGTGATTAATACATAAGTAAAAGAAACTCCTATACAACCCTTATTTAAGAAATGCACATCCTCAACTTGATCCAACTGCATCTCTTGGATTCTTAGACTTTTATAGCGATGCTTTCACGATAAAGTCCTCCCTGCAGTGCAGCACTTGCAAACATTAACAAGATTCTTTTAGTCTTGATGTAATGGACTTCAGTAATTCTGCTAGCCTTAATGTTTCCATAATGCTAGCAGCATTAGCAAGAGCAGCTAGGTGAAGATTTTGTTGCAAAGTAACGATGACTCATCTACTTTACAAAATCCTTGCAATAAAACGAGGTTGGTTGCTCAGCAGCAGCTGGCCCTTTGCTACTTAGCTGGTTACGTAATGTGCTGTCTGTATAGAGTTCAGCACCTGTACAGTTCAATGATCCAACAGGCCTTTCAACTCACACAAATGGAGTGTTTTCTTTTGTTCATTCTTTTTCTCAAAGAAGAGTTTGAAAACAGCCGACTGATATTTTAAAGCCATTAGAGTGATCCTTGTACATGGATACATTTTCATTTTATGATTTTAGTTTTTCCATATCACATCTGTGCAATCATTGTTGCCAGTGCTACATAAGAACCACACGTATGTTACAAATTTATAAAATACAGAATCAGGTCTTTTTATCTAAATCTTGTTTACGCTTTGTCTCTTTGTATCTTAATATTAAAGTTTATTTAGTTTATGATCTTATGTGAGGGTTTCCTGCTGTTTGAGCATGTTCAGCTCGGTTTTTACCTGGAAATTCTGACTCCTTCACTCTTTTCTTTCAGATCTTTACAAGTCACTGCAAATTCTTGTAGATTAGTCAGTTTACCCAGTTTACTTCCACTTTCTTCTTCACATAGAAATGAGGACCATCGTATTGAAATGTGTTTTATTAACAATGGAAGAAAATGAAACACAGAAAAATGCCTGACACTATGTGATATTTAAGGAAATCTGATACTGCTGTACAGTAGCCTGTCACATTACGCTAAAGGTGGTGGAGCAATGTGCTCTGTTTTTATCACGCTGTGTTTCACCTTTCACACAAATCTCAAGGTGTGTAGCTAGAAGAGGGCCGGCTGAGCTACATATTTAAATGTGGGTGTGCAAGCTACTCCTCTCATTTCAAGTCATTGCTGTGGAAGAGAGCCAGAGATCAGTAATAACTAATACTTTTTCATAGTGCAGTCCAAATCATCTCACCATGTTTGTTTCAGTTGCACTGCTATGCCTCTGCCTTTTATTTCTTATTCTTCAACTCAAATCCAAGAGGCCGAAGAACTTCCCACCAGGCCCCCCAGTCCTTCCCCTGGTGGGGAACACTTTGCAGTTGAGTTTGGAGAACCCCTTAAAGGACTTTGAGAAGGTAAGAAAAAACATACACGTTACTTCACTCTCACTTGCTTAGAAAACCTGAAATGGACGTGCACGAATCATCTGATCAGTCACGTCGTCACGTGGAGTCTTGAGACAAATTTCACGCTGCCAACTTTGCACAGATCCACAAATGTAAGCATGTCCCACTGTAAATATGTGGGCTTCCTCTGTATCCCTCCATGAAATGTTCAGGATTAGTACATTTGATGCTTATTTCTCTCCACAGAATAACTGAAATTACTGGACAGAAATGTTTAACCGTGTTGGAGGGAAATGTCCACCTGAGTATCTGGTTCATAAATTTCAAAAACTGACATGTCATTTTGTTCCCTCCCAGCTGAGGAAGTCTTATGGAGATATCTACAGTATTTTCATCGGTCGTAAACCAGCTGTAGTCATCAATGGGCTGAAGGCCGTAAAGGAGGCGATGGTGACTAAGGCTGCTGATTTTGCTGGACGACCTCAAGACTTGTTTGTTAATGATTTCACCGAGAGTAAAGGTAGAACAGATGTTATCTATCACATGATACACTGTGTTCACACACATTTTACCATCAGTACCCAAAACAGCAAAACGAAAAATTAAATAAATAAAACAAAACAAACTAAAAAATCCAGTATATACGTTAGCATATACTAGATTCTATGGTTTCATGTTTTAGTGTATTATTATTTACTGCATGCATGAGGAAAAACACCCAGTTTGAGATAAGCATGCAGGGACAACATGGGTTAGGAAAATTCACCTTTTGCTGTCATCTCTTTGTAGAATACTCCTCTTCATACAACGGTGCAGCACACATGCTGGACCATGTGAACGATCCATGTAAACAATAGAGTTCTATTAATGAATGTGGAGCGTAATAAAAGATGACACAGTCCAGAAAGTAAATGATCTTGTTTCCCTTTGTGCTGAAAAATCTGTTTTAGGAGTAATTTTGGTCGATTACGGCTCTAGTTGGAGGGAACATCGTCGCTTTTCTTTGATGACTTTGAGGAACTTTGGTCTGGGGAAGAACTCGATGGAGGACAGGATTCATGAAGAGATAAAATACATCGTTAGAACCTTGGAAGACAGTGTTGGTAGGTCCGTCTGTGACCACAACGACGTTGCATTTGCTGTTGTTTCCTTTGCATTCCTGTAAAATTCTGTTCTGCTGAATAATCTCTTCTACAGGTAAAACCATGAGTCCTCAAGTTATGTTTCACAATGCGGCCTCCAACATCATCTGCCAGGTCCTGTTTTCTACACGCTACGATTATGATGATGCGCTAATCAAACAGATTGTTCAGTGCTTCACTGAGAATACCAAGATGGCCAATGGACCGTGGGCTATGGTGAGTAAAAGCATGTTTCCCGTGTAATCGTGCTTACTTAGGAATCCTGTCATGGCTGAAGTTTTGCAGCGACAATTCCACTGATAACAAAACTAAGATGCAGAAGTTCTGTGTTCATCCCCCCCACTCTCATTTAACTCTCTTATCTTTCCTTTCAGCTCTATGACACTTTTCCCATAATTCGTAACCTGCCACTGCCCTTCCAAAAGGCCTTTCAGAATATGGAGGTAATTTTAATTTTCACTTTACCAGCAAGAAGAAGTAAATTTGTTCAAACTGTGAGTGACTACGTTTGCTTTTTAGACTTCAAAGAAAATTGCAATTGGTTTGATCAATGAGCACAAGAAGACCAGAGTTCCTGGAGAGCCACGAGATTTTATTGACTGCTATCTGGATGAACTGGAGAAGGTGTGTGAGTGTGAAAAGAAACAGATCTGCTCTATTTTGAGTATACGAAATATAAAAATTAGTTTTTAGAGTTTAAACCTGCACTTTTCCAAAAGGAGATATTTGTATAGTTTTAGTTCACAAGATGGTTAAAAATTCTGTTTTAAATGTAAAGAGCTGAAGGCATTTCTATCATATTCATTATTCCCCTCTTTTTAGAGACGCGATGATGGGTCTTCATTCTCAGAGGACTGGCTCATTATGAATGCTTTAGATCTTCACCTTGCTGGGACTGACACCACCTCCAACACCCTCCTCACTGCTTTCCTTTACCTTATGAACTACCCACACATCCAAGGTAAACCTGCACATGTAAATAAGACATATTATGGTTATTTGTCATTGGTGTCTGTGGTCCTGCTCGAGGTTTTCCAGGTGTTCACTTGTACTTCAGCCTTCACATAATACAATCTAGCCTGAGCCACACCCGATAGCAGCAAAAGGGGCCATGCCTGTCCCAGCATGCTCGTTATATTAACTTAACAAAGGAGAGTCTCACTTAACTCAATTCCCTACCGGTACAAATTATTTGTATTAGATTAGGTGTGGATGTGGTGTTTGATATGACTAATATCATCTCATATTAAAGGTTGAAGACAAATTGAATGAATACAGAAGGTTCCATCTCTGCGGGCCTAATGCTTTAGTATTACATTACTTGTGTGTAGTCTGCCTTTATCTCACCTACAGATATCTGAAATGTGGAATTTAATGTGTGGTGTTATCCCTCCTGCACAGAAAGATGTCAGCAGGAGATAGACGACGTGTTGGGAGGGAAGTATCAGGCCAGTTTTGAGGACAGACACAAGATGCCTTACACACAGGTACTGTATATCAGACTTATAATTGCCTTTTATTTAGCAGGCATTGTTAAACAGCATAGCAAGTCCTACAGGTAATCATAAAGAGAGAACACACACATGCACAGGGTCCACAATAAGACGATAGCTCCAGGTCAAGCAGTAGGTGGAAAACAGAATAAATATCAGCCTGAATCTCCTCGTTTGGTGATGCATTTAAACAGCTTCTTTTCAGGAAATCCACCCAACCGTGGAGCCTTCATTGTTGTAGAAAGAACTGGTTTGACTGGAACTGGTCTACTGTTGAAATCTCCCAATTCTTTGAATCTTTGGGCTGAAGGAAGGACAATACTCGGTGTATAAATGCTCAATCAACAATCCTTTATTTCCATACAATTTTCACACAATGAGCATAAAAACCATCCGGATGGGGAGAGATGCATGAGAGGGTCACAGCAAGTCTCAAAATGGTGATGGATTACACAGCTTCTTATACTCTCTACTGGCCCCCACCTGGTCGTAAACCTAAACATTCACAGTCCCTTATCTGTCATGGCACCTAAGTTATGACCTCGGGCTCCCTGTCTTTCTACCTCCTACAAGGGTGGGGGCACACAATGTTGTCTGCTTTTGCTGTTACCGGCCCCAAGGTCCTTCGCACGCAACCTTCTCAGAAAATGATTTAAGCAGTCTGACATGACAAGAAAACAGTGTAAAACATTCACAGCAGATAAATGGTGGCGCCCACCTGTCTAACAGAACCCAAAGATGGTCACATTCTTTTAATCCCCAAAATATACTGGAACATTTGTCTATCATACTATGAAAATATACTGCGAAGATGGTCATGTTCTTTAACCTAAAAATATAAGGAAAACTAAGCTACATATTTTGCACACAACCTAGACTAAGGAATATATTTATGTCCTACAGCTGTTTAACACAATTCGTCTACCTTGACTATGGGTATAAGATAACATAGTTTGAATGATGATCTCACACTACTCATAATAAAAAGAGCGTTTCATGTCGAAATCATATTGCAGAGTCATCATGACCTTTTTCCACACTGTGAACTCTGATGTTTGAATGTTTTCATTAGACATGAAACACAAACGTGTTTTATCTTAATGCATAAAATCTAGTAAGGCTGCTGTGTGATGACGTTGACAAAGAAGTTTTATGTTTCCACATCAGGTAACTGTTTATTTAAAGCAGAACATTAGACTGATGCTCCACAGCAGTGTCAGCTAACAGGGAGAGTAGCCTCTCTGTCGTCGTGCGCTGTTACAAACGTTGAGTGTCAGGTTCATGCTCCAGAATATTTAGGAAGCCTAACATGGTAAATGGGCTGCTTCTTATATAGTGCTTTTCTGCTCTCGTGGAGCACCACATGCCACATTCACCCATTCACACTTTTTTCTGTCGTTTTACGTGCTTCCTTATTAACATTCACACACACTGCTCTACCTGCTGAGCCACAGCAAACCCACTGATTTTATAAGAAACATACGCACTCAACCATCAGGGTTGCCTGCTTTGAAAGAATTATATTGTAATTTAAAAGCTTGTTTTGCATAATGTCCTGGTTACAGACTGTAGTTAGGAAGTACCAGGATAGGTAGGAAGGATGTTAGGAACACCCTTTCCCTAACACACCCCTGGCTTACAAACACAATAACATGCAGCTCTGGCTGCATGAAGGGCCTGCATGTCTGAACATGTTGTGGGTTGCACCTAACGGTCAAGTGATGGCAGGAGTGTTTCATCACATGACTGTGAAGATTAGATAGGATCAGATTTCCTGGCACTGCCAAAGGCATGTGCTAGTCCACATGACCCTGTCTGAATATTTTTTAAGGTTATATGAGCTGAAATTATCTCATTAATACTGCATCCTGTCGGTGGCTTATAGGGAGAGGTCCCCACGTCTGCAGTTTCTAATTTCTGTTGTTTTTAAGTCAAAATACTTAAAAATTGCTCAGAGTCAGATAAAGCACAGAAAATGTCTTCTCTTCATCCAGGCTGTGATTCACGAGATACAGAGAGTTGCCAACACTGTTCCTCTCAGTGTCTTCCACTGCACCACTAAAGACACAGAGCTGATGGGTTATTCCATTCCCAAGGTAAGGGCCAACTGGTTAAATAGGTAGAGGCAATAAAGTGACGAGCATCCTTAATGGTTTTGAGGTTGATTTCGTCCTCAGGGAACAATGATCATCGAGAATCTGACCTCAGTGCTCAGCGAGGAGGGACAGTGGAAATTCCCTCATGAATTCAACCCTGAAAACTTCCTTGATGACAAAGGAGAGTTTGTTAAACCAGAGGCCTTCATGCCTTTCTCTGCAGGTACATGAGCATAAACACGCTGAGTAACAGCACAGACATGGCCAGTTCAATCAATGTGTTTTTGATAATTTTGCGGTGTTTTTCAATGCCTCAGGTCCTCGGGTGTGTCTCGGGGAGGGTCTGGCTCGTATGGAGCTCTTCCTCATGATTGTGACTCTGCTGAGGAAGTTTAAGTTCATCTGGCCCAAGGACGCAGGAGAACCAGACTTCACTCCGGTCTTTGGAGCCACTATGACTCCCAGCCCTTATCACATGAAGGTCCAACTCAGGACCGCGCACTGAAGTGGCGTGCATAGGTGGAAGATGCAGAAAGAAAAAGTGCCACTTAGTTTTGAAAACCTATTTAATGAAGAATGCTGTACTTAGTAGTTTAAATAGCTTCTGCTGGGATGTTTTTAACACAATGATTCTCAAACTGTGGGACATGGAGCCTCTGCAGGTGGGACGTGGGTAACAAAGGGAATGATGAGGAAAAAACAAGTTGATTTGTATCTGTTGAGTGGTATTTATTAAAACTCAGCTGTGATTTTTTTTAGATTAAAATGGTCATGGAGTGAGACGTGCTTTGGGCTTCTTAGCGGGGCGATGCCAGTTAAAACTTTAAGAACAAGTGTATTAGAACACTAGACAGTCTCTAATAAACATGCCAAACTCATACTTGTCTTACTCCTTTTTAAATCACTTTCTCAAACATTAGGAACTTTGTTTTGGAGCTCCTCGATATTAGATATTATTCATAACTCTTGACTAACTCTGAGTCAGTATAAATGGAAGCATCACTGAGGCTACGAACAACTCTGAATGCTACAGTCACTTACATTATTCCTCTTTCCATTAAAAAGGTGCATTTTTAAACTCTAAAAGCACTTTAGAAAACAATGAATGATAACCAACAGCACTGGTCTGAGAAATGATGGAGGTATGCTTTGGAGACGTGTCATCAAAGCATTCAAATTAAATGTGTACCAGCTGCTGCAGCATGGGTGTTGTTGTTGTTGTTGAGTGTGTGCAGCAGTGTTGTCACGGCAAAACGTTGTCCTTTAGACGTCTCATGTAGCAGAAAAAATGACAGAGTTAAACCCTTTGTCCTTTGGCCTTACTGTCTTTGAACAGTCAACACAGCCACTCAAGATGTGTCGAAAACTTTCCACATGTGTAGTTAGAAGATGGGTCTGGTCCACGATGGGAACACATCAGTCTTCTGCTTTATGTCAGCAGATTTGCCTCCACTAGTTGAATATCAGTTGTTTTTGTTTACTAGCACAAGTTAAAAAGAAATAATCACTTTGCGACCGACCGTCAGAGCCAGGCTTTGGCCATTTAGCACAACTGTTACTGTTCAACAACAGTTTGAAATAATAACCTAAACTGAGGATACACAGTCATTCCTGACTGCTGAATCATGCAGCTTTTCAAATGACCTAAATTATTGATGAATATTCAAAAGTATTACTGAACAATATAAAGCACCTTGAGGCGACTATTGTTGTGATACAGCCAAGTGTGACTCACTTCACACTTGGCTGTATCCAGTGAATACTGTGAGTCAGTTCTTTGGCAGTTCTGTGCCTTCCTTTCTTTATAAGCCAATATTTGCAAAGATTATTTTCTATATGGGTGAAAGGGCTTGTGTTATCTAATTGATTGCATATCAATCAATTAGATAACACATGCACAGAGTCTAATTTTCAGGTCATAGTGTAAAAATATTTTAAATGTAAACTTGCTAATGCTCTGCTGAATCAATGACAATGCAGAGCTGTCCTCCTCTGGCATTACCATTGGCATTAAAACTATACATCGGCAGCTTCGTGACATGGGTTTCCATGGACGAGCAGCCCCTGTAGGTGTACTGTGTATGCAGTCCAGTATATTGGACCTAAATGTAACCCTGGAGAGTTACTAAGGGTTTTAGTGTGTTATGAGTGATGTTAGTATTTTGAGTTCACTGTTAAGTTTTATTAAGTTACATTTTTTTGTTGAGAATAAAATAGAAGATGTCTATAATGTCCTGATGGTCCTTGAAGTATACAGGGGGAAGTACCACCTCCTGCAGTTCACTGCATAGCAGCTATGGATATCAGAAAAGAGGGAGAGGAAGAAAAGTCAGTTTTTCCCAAGTGGAAAGCGTGGTTTCTTTTATTCAGTCGGATTGTACGGTGGAAATAAACCGTACAATCTGGAAATTGTTGTTAACCAGAAAGGAGTTTGTTACTGCTCGGATTCTTCTGGGTGAGTTAATTTGTTGTGAACAAGAATATTGTGAGTTTAAGCCACTAACGATGACATGCTAGCGGCTATCGCGGCTATTGCTATTAGCCATGTGGCTGTACATGTGTGATTGTAAGGATTAAACTGTATGTTAGAGTTTGTTAGCTTCCTATGACGATGCATATAAAGATTGTAAGTTATATGTATGCTGTAGATGTTGATATGTTCCTATATCAATCCTTAGTTGTGTTCATTGTGAGATGAATACAGTTTAAAGAAAATGGGGTTGTGCCGTTATGGGTGCATGTCTGATGCAGGGGCGTTAACACCTTTCTTATATCACCACTCTGAAGACCGATGAGCGTTGTCAACAGGTTTACTGACATTCAAAAGGGTAAAACTAAAAACAAGACAAAAAATACAGTCATGACATACATATGTGCAGCATAATATACATTTATATACCACAATGCTACTACATAGCATATGTCTAATTATGTAAACTTTTTAAACTACTACTGATGCTATCCCAGACGACCTCCAAAATCGCAGGTAGCTAGCTTAACAAAAGGACTAGCTTTACAGCCAAATACTGCATTAGCGGACAACATATTGTACAAAAAAACAAAGTTGCAATTTATACTTTAAGTACATACCGGCGATACAACCATAAACCGGAGATGTGGGCAGTATTTTTTCCAACAGGACACCATAAACTGTGTGCCGATATGTTTCCCTTCTTTTTGCTTTTCTTGCGCCGACTTCCTGTTCAATAAAGTTTTTTCAAAATAAAGCCGTTTCTAAAGTGCATTACTTGAAGCAACCACAGAGGGCGCTGAAAACACATAATAAATAACAACTGACTGAGAATGATATTTTAGTGATACAACATTTTACAACTTTTAGTGATAACAGAACAGGGGTTATGTTTCTTTGTAGTTGTGCTACAACGCTTCACCATCGCCATTTTGAAGCTCCAGGAGAGCCCATTTTATTGGTTACTTTGGTAAGAAGTTATCAGTGTCAATGTTTGGAATATTCTGTCATTCTTTCTGTATACTGGAAAGGTAAAATGCTAATTTGTTAGTATGTATGAACGACACATAAGAAAGGATATATGTATAAATGACTAAATATAGATTTTTGAATGTTATTCTGACTGTGTTATACAGGTCAGGTTTTTTTTACTTGGGAGTACAGTTCAGTGATGATCCAGTCCAAAGATGGCAAGCCACCCCTCCAGGATCCTTGAGATGATTGTTTTAAGAAGAGAACTAAATTCTTTGGACGAGCCGTGAACTGTACAAACTCTACTTAAGTGGTAGGACAGATTTGCACTTCATTCCTCCTTTGCACATCCTGCAAGGAGAATCCGCATTGCTGGACTCACACTTAAGGGTGTCGGCTGACACGAGAGAGAGACTGAGTCAAATCCCCCGGGGTTGTGTATGTTTTGTTTATTATTTTCCGTGACTTGGGCCCAATTTTTCCTTTCATGTACTGCTATTGTTTCAATTGTATGTATGTGAGATTCTTTAATTGTGAATACAAATTGATCAAACCAAGTTCTCGCGTTTCATTAGTCATCCACTCTGCTCCAGTAGTCGAACCTCAGCTATTGGCCCAACACACAGGTAACCATTTAAATCTGTATCCCAAGTGTTGAAAGGGGTGTTACAGAAAATTGGCGAGCCAGCCAGGAGCAGGTCGCAGACTATTGACCCTTTGTTTTCATTTTTTCCTCCTTTTTGGGCAAAAATTCTTATCTTCAGTCATTATAACAGTAATTTGCCAAATTGGTGACATGGAAGTAGTGACCCGTGAGCTGGTAAAAATCCCTAACTCTGTCATGGTTGAAGGGTTAACCTGGACTGAGGTGGACAATGAAGTACAGAGCTATCTAGAGACTCATGGTTCTATTAACCGTGTCCTGCGTATAGATGAACCCAACTCAGAGTTCCATAACAATGCAATTGTTGAGTTCACTTTTGGTACTGCGCTGCAAATGCTTGCTCCTTTGTTGCCATTTAAATACAAAAGCCCCACACGGCCTGATGTGACTTTCCACGTGTGTGCGCTTGCTAGTGTCTATACACCTGTGGTTAGCCATAGTGCTACTGAGAGTTACATGTCTGAGTTGCAAACCATTGCTAAGTTTACAGGGAAGTCATTTCAGCTACTTTTGCAAGATGAACTAACTAAGTTGAGCTCTACAGTTGCAGCCACAGTAGAAAATGCCCCTGTGGACAGGAGTCATCATGAGGGAAGTTAGGCACCTAATTTCAGCTCTGCATCATTACCGCAAGGTGCAATGCAATCTAGAATTGCTCCTGATACCACTATTCAGGGTGCTGCACTACGCTCAGCTCCAGAGATACAAAACCTGACCAAAGAGCAACATCCGAGAATACCACCAGTGACGGTGAGTTCATGCCCAAATCATTTGCAAAAATGCTGTTTTACATTAAGGGCCTTAGTATACAGCACAGCAGTGTGCATGACTTTATGATACAAGAGAACAAGAGCTGGTAACAAAAAGCCAAGTCATATGTGCAGGTTTACCTTGTATGTGCGGGTAGTTCACAAGATAAAGAAAACCAGTAAGCAGGGTGTTGGATGTAGTGTCAGTCCCAGCAACATAAAGATCCAAGGTGTACCTAAGGAGCTGCGTTTCTGAAAATGAAGAACCATCGTTGCCTCTCTAAGAAAAAGTGAGGGTTTCCTGCTCAAACAGCAGGAAACCCTCACATAAGATCATAAACTAGATAAACTTTAATATTAAGATACAAAGAGACAAAGCATAAACAAGATTTAGATAAAAAGACCTGATTCTGTATTTTATAAATTTGTAACATACGTGTGGTTCTTATGTAGCACTGGCAACAATGATTGCACAGCTGCGATATGGAAAAACTAAAATTCTAAAATGAAAATGTATCCATGTACAAGGATCACTCTAATGGCTTTAAAATATCAGTCGGCTGTTTTCAAACTCTTCTTTGACAAAAAGAATGAACAAAAGAAAACACTCCATTTGTGTGAGTTGAAAGGCCTGTTGGATCATTGAACTGTACAGGTGCTGAACTCTATACAGACAGCACATTACGTAACCAGCTAAGTAGCAAAGGGCCAGCTGCTGCTGAGCAACCAACCTCGTTTTATTGCAAGGATTTTGTAAAGTAGATGAGTCATCGTTACTTTGCAACAAAATCTTCACCTAGCTGCTCTTGCTAATGCTGCTAGCATTATGGAAACATTAAGGCTAGCAGAGTTACTGAAGTCCATTACATCAAGACTAAAAGACTCTTGTTAATGTTTGCAAGTGCTGCACTGCAGGGAGGACTTTATTGTGAAAGCGTGGCTATAAAAGTCTAAGAATCCAAGAAATGCAGTTGGATCAAGTTGAGGATGTGCATTTCTTAAATAAGGGTTGTATAGGAATTTCTTTTACTTATGTATTAATCACATTATTTTATTGTATGATGCCTTGGTGCCACTGGATTTTAACAAGTCTCACACCCATACATTAAGACAAATGGTGGGGGTGTAGTAAGGAAGTTGGGGGAAGCAGACGACTCCACAGGAAGAGTCTTTTGTCTCTTCGAGGACTCTGGGAGGTAGCAAGGGAGTGTGAACCTTAAGGTGTGAAACAGCTGTGTACTGCATTTTGTTCCTGAAGAAGGTATTTAACTGAGAGCCATGCTAGACTCAGAGAGACTCTGCTGACCGTCTGCCCCGCGGTCATGTAGGCTCTCCACAAGCTTGCTTTTCTGTTCTTTGTGTGGTTGGATGAAAGAATGTTAGCTACCGCTCACCGCTCGTCTGCAGGCTTTATTTAAGGGAAAACTTCCACAACAGGGTTTCAGTAGATTTAATGCAAGTTCAAATCTTCAATGTTTCACGTTTGAAATTTGAAATAATCATATTTTCATACTTTTTTTTGATCCTCTAAGTGTCTGATATTGAGTTTAAAGAGATTCTTTGAGAAATTCTTCGAGGCCTTTAATGATCATAATGATCATGGTGTGGTACTAATAACTGACAAAAGCTCAGTTATATTGTGGTAAATAGACCAAGCTTAAAAACAACTTAGTGAAAAGCCAAATCAAATGTAACTAAGAAAATGACTGAGGTGAAATGTTTGTTTGAAGTTTTATGTTGTTGGGCCAGAAACAATCTTTAATCTCTTTATGGAGTCATGAGCTAACAAATAAAGAACAGCCTGAAAATAAAAGAAGCTGATTCAAACTGTGGAAAGTGTGAAATACAAGAAACAAATGTGAGTTTCATACGTTTATTTCATATTTCACCAATGCAGTAGAAATAAGAAATGGATAAAAGTTTCCCAGATAACTTCTGACCAGGACTAACTGCTAGTTAATGTCCATCTGCACACCGCCTCACTGTGGCGTTCTGAGTTGGACTTTCATGCAGTAAGGTTTGGGAGTCAGAGTGAGCCCATAGACTGGAGTGAAGTCTGGTTCTCCTGCGTCCTCGGGCCAGATGAACTTGAACTTCCTCAGCAGAGTCACCATGATGAGGAAGAGCTCCATGCGAGCCAGACCCTCCCCGAGACACACCCGAGGACCTGAGACGTTGAAAAAAATATCTCAGTATCATCTACGACAGAAGATTTAATCAACTATGTCGGTATGTGAATCGTGTTTTCATGTACCTGCAGAGAAAGGCATGAAGGCCTCTGGTTTAACAAACTCTCCTTTGTCATCGAGGAAGTTTTCAGGGTTGAATTCATGAGGGAATTTCCACTGTCCCTCCTCGCTGAGCACTGAGGTCAGATTCTCGATGATCATTGTTCCCTGAGGACGAAATCAACCTCAAAACCATTAAGGATGCTCGTCACTTTATTGCCTCTACCTATTTAACCAGTTGGCCCTTACCTTGGGAATGGAATAACCCATCAGCTCTGTGTCTTTAGTGGTGCAGTGGAAGACACTGAGAGGAACAGTGTTGGCAACTCTCTGTATCTCGTGAATCACAGCCTGGATGAAGACAAGATATTTCTTTGACTTAGAGCAGAATACATGCATGCTGTCAAATTCAGCCATAAAAACATTGCATATATACTTTGAGCAATATTTTGACGAATAATCCAGTGGATCTGCAGTTCCACAGAGCAGCTGTTGTTTGACCGTCTGTGCTTTGGTTTGAGTCTCTGAGAAGAATCGACACAGCTACAAATAGAGTTACCGTTTCATTTTTACTCATTTATAAATTATTTCTAAACTTTACATGGTTTTGTGTCACCATCTAACAAACACGGCACTCACAACCAAACACCTTAAATGTAAGTAAAAGAAAAATACCTGCATGTAGGGCATCTTGTGTCTGTCCTCAAAACTGGCCTGATCTTTCCCTTCCAGCACTCGGTCTATCTCCTCCTGACATTGTTCTGTTAGAACAGGACAACACAAACACTTTGCAGTACACCATAACCAGTGATATAACTATGATTTTAGAAAAGTAACTTTGTAGGCATACAACATTTGATATACACTATATGGACAAGTATTTGACCACAATGCTTAATATTGTGGTGTTTTCAGTGTCTTTGCCACAGATGTAACAAATTAAGCACGTAGCCATGCAATGTGCCTTTACGAACATCTGTGAAAGAATGAGTTGTTACACAGAGCACACTGAATCAGAGTGTGGTACTCCAATCAACTAAAGTCAGCCACAAAGTGACAGACCATATTAACTTACAGTGGGTTTGCTGAATGCGGAGGCACACAGTGCATTAAACTTGCTAATGCTCTGCTGAATCAATGACAATGCAGAGCCGTCCTCCTCTGGCATTACCATTGGCATTAAAACTAGGGATGCATCGGGGCCGATACTGTAAAATGTGTGTGTACTCATACTCGTAAAAGTTAATCGATACCATGAACCGATACCAACTTATTTCATTAATCAGAGGGTGGCTTGTCATTTCTGTTGTAGTTTTTTAGATTGGCCACTAGGGGGACATCCCGCGCTAAACAGGCACAGGGTTAGACGAGTGAGACTGGCAGCTCCAGATAAAAAAGAGAAACTGGAGGCTGCTGTAGCTAGGCTAAACAAAATGTCAGCAGTGTGGAACAGCCAACTTTAACTCAGGTTTTGGAAAAGCGATGAAAAATGTCAAGAGAAAATCCACAGGCAGTTAAAATAACAGAGGCTCTGACTCATTTGATTTCTCTGGATGACCAGCCAATGCCGGTCGTGGAAAACATAGCCGTCTTCTCAGCATGCTCGAGCCGCGATATGAAATTGGACACTCTGCAACAATTTAAAAGTTTATTTTATTCTCAAACCTAATTTGTATTTATTTTATTCCAAACAGAAGTGTTTATTTATTATTCTGAAAGCTCGAGACAGTGCCAATAGTTCAGTGATATTTTGTAAAATTACAATGTGGATACTCTCAATAATTTAACAGAAGTGCTTATTTTTCACTTTAAATTTTTTTGTGGTCATTTTTATTACGATTCAATTTTTTATCGGCAGAGAATAAAATAAAACCTGTCTTCCAATTTATTGCGTGTGTGTGTGTGTGTGTGTGTGTGTGGTAGAAGTATCGGTTTTTGTACTCAGTATCGGCAAGTACTCAGATCCAAGTATCGGTATCGTATCGATTTGAAAAAATTGGTATCATTGCATCCCTAATTAAAACTATAAATCGGCAGCTTCGTGACATGGGTTTCCATGGACGAGCAGCCCCTGTAGCTGTACTGTGTATGCAGTCCACTATATTGGACCTAAACATCAACAAATCATTTGCAAAAATGGCTGTTTTACATTAAGGGCCTTAGTATACAGCACAGCAGTGTGCATGACTTTATGGTACAAGAGAACAAGAGCTGGTAACAAAAAGCCAAGTCATATGTGCAGGTTTACCTTGTATGTGTGGGTAGTTCACAAGATAAAGAAAACCAGTAAGCAGGGTGTTGGATGTAGTGTCAGTCCCAGCAACGTAAAGATCCAAGGTGTACCTAAGGAGCTGCGTTTCTGAAAATGAAGAACCATCGTTGCCTCTCTAAGAAAAAGTTATAAATGGAAAAGAAAGTGACAGACACAGTACGAGAGAAGGAACGGTTACAGCCACACGTATGTTCACCTTTCTGTATTAAAACTATGAATCTCATTTTAAAGAGTTGTGTTAGAATGAATTCAAATTGATTAGTTTTTAATTCATTAAACTGCAACCTGTATTTATATAAATTCTAATATATGACATTGTAAACTGCTCCTTTTACACACACCTTTTCCAGTTCATCCAAATAGCAGTCAATAAAGTCGCGTGCCTCTCCCGGGACTCTGGTCTTCTTGTGCTCCCTCACAAAATCAGCTACAAGATTTTCTAAAGCCTAAAAAATACAAGGGATTCTTCATTTCTTACAATTTGCTTTCAACAAATAAAGTACATAGAGTATGTCCTTGTAGTTAGTGTTTTCGTTGTATTACCTCAGCATTGTTGAAGACCTTCCTGAAAGGCAGCGGCAGGTAACGAATTAAAGGAAGAGAGTCATACAGCTGTAAATAAAGAGAAGTCTTCAGTTTTCCTTTGAGCTTCAGTTGTACCTGATAAAAGATCCTCAGTATTTCCAACCGCTAAAAAGGACAACATGAACTGCATTTTCACTATGTCCTTCGCTACAAGTGAAAAACCTGGGTGTTATTTTTGACTCTGAGCTTGATTTTATCCCACATATTAAACATGTAACCAAAATTGGATTTTATCATCTAAAAAATATAGCCAGAGTCCGGCCTATTCTCTCTCGGGCCAACACGGAGATGTTGATGCATGCTTTTATTACCAATCGCATTGATTACTGTTCTGCTCTCTGGTCTCCCCAAAAAGAATATTTCACCTTTACAACTTTTACAAAACTCTGCAGCTCGTGTGCTGACGAAGACCAGAGGGCGGGCCCACATTACACCGGTTTTAGATTTGCTGCACTGGCTCCCCGTGTGTTTCAGGATCGATTTTAAAGTTCTTTTATTGGTTTTTAAATGTCTTAATGGTCTTGGGCCTTCTTATCTCTCAGATCTGCTTCTACCATATGAACCCTCGTGGACCTTGAGGTCCTCTGGTACTGGCCTTTTGATTGTCCCTAAAGTCAGGACACATGCTCATGGAGAGGCAGCGTTTCAGTGGTATGGTCCTCGTCTGTGGAACAGCCAGCCGGAGGAGCTCAGGGCCACAGAGAACGTACATGTTTTTAAGAACAGGCTCAAGACCACCTTTTTATTTATTATTTATTTTATTTAATTTAGCTTTCACCTAACGTTTATTTATTTTATGCTTATTCATTTTTTATCTTCTTACTCTATATTTATATAGTATCCCGTTCTTATTTATTTTATCTTTTTACCCTGTATATATCCTATTGTGTCATATCTCCAGTGTTTCCTCGGAGGGTGCTCTCTGCACCGGGGCTGTGATCGACCGTGGCTGCTGGGGCTCTGTGGGTCCTCTCAGCCTGGCTGGGGGGCTTCTTT
The DNA here is from genome assembly GCF_056152115.1 of Neolamprologus brichardi. Taxonomy (NCBI): domain Eukaryota; kingdom Metazoa; phylum Chordata; class Actinopteri; order Cichliformes; family Cichlidae; genus Neolamprologus; species Neolamprologus brichardi. The sequence goes on along the minus strand of NC_142110.1, from coordinate 1,233,583 downwards.
GCCTCCCTCCTGCTGCCCGACCGGCTCCCCGTGATAGTGTTTCCTCACCTGGCTCATGTGTGCCCAGCCCAATTTTACTCTTTAAGTGTGTGTGTGTGTGTGTGTGTGTGTGCGGGGGGGGGGGGGGGTATGTGTCCATGATCGTCTATGTTAATGAGAGTGTGGGGAGCGAGTTGGAGGGCAGGGTGGGGTGGGCTGCTTTTAACCATGTAAAGCACTTTGTGCTACATCCTTGTATGAAAAGTGCTTTATAAATAAAGATTGATTGATTGATTGATTTTCAGTTTTAATCTGCTAATTACTTTAATCGTTTGTCTTGCTTAGGTTTTCAGTTTCTGTCTGATATACACTATATTGCCAGAAGTAAATGGCCTGCATTTTGTATAACGCTTTTCTGGTCCTTAAAGACCCCAAAGCACTTTAGACTACATTCAGTCATTCACACACGCATTCACACACTGGCGATGGCAAGCTACATTGTAGCCACAGCCACCCTGGGGCGCACTGACAGAGGCGAGGCTACCGGACACAGGCGCCACCGGGCCCTCTGACCACCACCAGTAGGCAACGGGTGAAGTGTCCTGCCCAAGGACACAACAAACGAGACTGTCCGAGCCGGGGCTCGAACTGGCAACCTTCCGATTACAAGGCAAAAAATACAGTAGGCAAACATGGGGTTAGTATCTTGCCCAAGGATATTTGGCATGCAGCCAGGAGGCAGCCAGGAGGCAGCCTGCGATCGAACCACCGACCTTCTGATTAGTGGCTGACCTGTCTGCCACCTGAGCTACAGCCACCCTGTAGTGGGTAGTATTCGTTCATCTGGCTGCACAAGCATATGAGTGAAATCCAATTATTAACCCAAAGGGTTTAAGATCATGTTGAATCACCCTCTTCATCTATGGCAGCTTCAACTCTTTTTGGAAAGCTTTCGACACGGTTCACGAGAGTGTTCGTGGCAATTTTGGCCATTTTTGACTGATGATGGACGAGAAGGTCTGGCTTACAGTCTCCAGTCTAATTCATCCAAAAAGGATTGTGTCAGGTTGAGGTCAGGACTCTGTTTAGTCCAGTCAGCTTCTTCTGCAGCAAACTGACTCATCATCCATTATAGACTTGCTTTGTGCACTGGTACACAGTCATGTTGGAACAGGAATGGGCCGTCCCCAAACTGTTCCCACAAAGTTAGGAGCATGAAATTGAAAATTCAAATGAATGATTTTGCGTTTCTGGGACATTTTGTCTTTTGTTGGCGTTTTCTGCATCTTCATTCTGGATCTTAGTTCCTCTTGAAACTCTACAGACTCCACAGAGGTTGTGACACATAAAGCAGCTATCATTGTTATAGACTAAGAAAGGTGCTTTTACTCACCATAGCCCATGGTCCATTGATTATCTTGGTATTCTCAGTAAAGCATCGGACAATAAATTGTATTAACGCATGATCATACTCATAGCGTGTGGCAAAAAGGACTTGACAGATGATATTGGAGGCCGCATTGTGGAACATAACTCGAGGACTCATGGTTTTACCTGTGCAAGAAATAATGTAACAGCACAGAATTGTGAAATAATGCACAATAACGTGACAGGAAAAAAAGCACTACCCAATTTAGCTATGGATGCACAGATGGACCTACCAACACTCTCTTCCAGGGTACTAATGATGTGTTTCATCTCCTTATGAATCCTGTCCTCCATTGAGTTCTTCCCCAGACCAAAGTTCCGCAAAGTGGTCAAAGCAAAGCGACGATGTTCCTTCCAACTAGAGCCGTAATCAGCCATAAGGACCCCTATAACAAGTTTAGTAGCACAAAGAGGAGAGAACCTAGGAAATTCATGTGGTTATCCTGCAGGACAGAGCTGAACTTTGCCTCCTCTTAAGTAAACTGGCAACATTTTGTGATCTTTTTTTCTCTTTTGGTGGAATTTTAATTTGAATGTGTGAATACAAATTCACGTCTTTTTTGTAGTCCTACCTAACATCGCATTGAATTCAATTCATTAAAACAAAAAATGTATATAGCACCAAATCACAACAACAGTCGCCTCAAGGTGCTTTATATGAGTGAACAGTTGTTGGGATTTGGGGACATATCACATGACATATGTCTTATATTACATGTAATGTTTATTGTACCTTTCCTCTTGGTGATATCACTGACAAACAAGTCTTGGGGTCGTCCAGCAAAATCAGTAGCCTTTGTCACTATAGCTTCTTTGATTGCCTTCATCCCATTGATGATTACAGCCGGTTTGAGACCGATGTAGATGCTGTAGACATCTCCATAGGACTTCCTCAGCTGGCAGAGAAAATAACAAGTGTTTGCAATTATTTTATGACAAATTCAGATGGATATTTTCATCAAATCTTGATGTGGGTTCAATCATCCAGTTAAGGAAACCTCAAAATGTGATTCTGCTCATCTGGATGTAGCGTATCTGAGTCTTACTGGAAGCACTGAAAATACAGACAATTGTTGCTATGTGCAAATGTGCATGGAGATTTGTCTAACGTCATACTTTGTAAGGCTGTAATACAGTCCTTAAGCGTGGTATTAGTCGGCTGTGTCAACGTAAGGCAAGCTCAGATGGACAGACCACAACGGATGTGCTCTGTTCACTGTAAGTAGATGTTGAAGGTTTTTTCAGTAGGTGTCATAAGTAGCTAGTACTTGTGTGTATGTGTTACTCCTCTGCATTTGACCCATTCACCCAGTGAAGCAGTGGGCAGCCACCAATGCAGCCCGGGGAGCAGTGTGTAGGGACGGTACCTTGCTCAGGGTAGCTGTTCAGTGGAGTCGAACCCCCGACCTTACGATCATGGGGCCACCACTCTACCTACTGAGCGGTCCCTGCCACTTGGAACTTTTTGCAAAAAATAAAATGTTACCCATAACTTGTTCAACTTATGGTTCACCTAAGCAAGCTCTTACATCATCTGACAGAAATGACAAAATAATAAAGTAGCTAGCTAAAAAAAAAAAGCTCAGTGGAGGAACTGATATCTAACTACAGTAGAAGCGACGGTAACGTGCTTGAAACTCACAGTATAACCTTAAAGCTACGTACATTTGCAGATCTGCTATGGCAAAAGTTATTAAATTGCTGGGTGATTTATGACTGATGACTTACTTGTATTTTCAGTGCTTCCAACAATGTTTTTCTGCTATTAATCTCTATGTACACTTAAATGATTATTTACACATTTAAAAAATCCGATTTATACACTGAACATTCTGAATACCCGTCTGCAGATCCCTGCACAGACTCACAAACCTTTGTACAGATTAACAGATTTAATTACACATCTCCAAATCTGATTTGATTTCAAAACAATCCAAATAATAAAATGTATGACTTGGAATATGGGATGGATACACCAAAGTGTGTAGCTAGTGCACTCTATGCAGACATTGTGTTATGCAATCACATAAAGGAACGCAGGATTGGTTACCTGTGCCATTATATTGCAAGATTTTCAGTGCTTTAAAAAGTATATTAATTTTTACAACCATTGTTTTACATTTGTAGTTTTTAACCTATAGCAATGATGGAATCTGTTAATGTTAGGAAAAGCATAGTGATGATCATATGTCTTTGTAACTTAACAGACCCATTTAAATACTAATAACAGTCGTTACATCTGTGCCATAAAATAGCCTATTTAAAGAAAATAGCTTTCATTGCAAGTGTTTTCTTACTCTCTCAAAGTCCTTTAAGGGGTTCTCCAGTCTCAGCTGTAAAATGTTTCCCAGTAGGGGCAGGATTGGGGGTCCTGGTGGAAAGTTCTTTGGTCTTCGGGACTTGAGTTGAAGGATGATAAAGAAAATGCAAAGCCATAGCAGCAAAACTGAAATCAACATGGCAGAATCAATTGGACTGCAAAAAGAGGAGTAGCTGGATGACCTGCCAGAAAAGGTTAGCTCAGCTCTGCCTTTGCTCAGTTTTTATCAATTTGTTATTAGAACTCAATTTAAATAAGTTACAAGTACTTTTTATGCAAAAACGCTGATAAACTCAGTTTATTTGAATTGTCTTAACTTAGAAAAACTAAGTAAGCTGGAAGTTTTGCTTCTCAGTGCGGAAGGATGAAAGATGTGTTTTGAAAATGCCACGTCACTACCGTCCTCCTCCCTCTCGGATCAGTCCGCATGTTCATGGTGCCAGCATTTGTTATGGAATATGTTGAGCAAACCTGGAGAAGCGTCAGCTCAAGATATTATTGTTTTCATTGCTGTGAATCTTTACCTGATACACTGACTTGGTGAGTAAATGTTTACTCTTATTCAAACTTTGTGGCTTCTCTTAGTTTAGTACCAGGTTTATAATCTTGCTAGCTAGTTAGTGTTAGCCTAGCGTTGCTGCTGCCGCTGGGGGGTTGAAAACAATAAGCCAGGAGTTAGCTGTGCTCGGGGACTCTATCGAGCCTTGACCTCCAGGTCAGCTATTGCGCTGGTGGATAACAGAGCTCTCCGAAAACGTGGAAGCATTTTTGCAAATATGTGATATTTTGATAAATTAAGTAGATATTTGAGCATTACACAGCTACATTCTCGCCTGAAAATATCTTAAAAGGTTATTTTGTGACCCAGAAAGGGTAGTCTGGGGAAAAGGAGGGTCGCATTTGTCAGCCGGTTGTCAGAGCCCGTGTAAGCGCTGCAATGGCGGAAGAGCGCAGCTAAAAAACTTATTACTTTTTCTGAGTCACAAAATAAACTTTTAAGATATTTTCAGGCGAGAATGTAGCTGTGTAAAGTTCAAATATCTGTTCGATTTATCAAGACATCACATATTTGCAAAAATGTTCTGACGTTTTCAGAGACGTCTTTTTTTTTTTCATGCTTTGTGGCAGCTTTTGAACATCTGTGGCATATATTAATGTCAAATCTAGACTTTATTTAACAACATAAGCAAACTCTATGTTACAATAATTGCACAGCCATTAAGGATCAAATCGGTTTCTGAAAAATGTTCTGCTTTTTCTCCCTCTGCTTGCTTCTTACTGTCTTTGAGGTTCGGGACCAGCACTCATGTTGGCAACGAGTTTCCTCAATTTTTTTGAGTTCTGGGAACTAATTAGATTTTACAGTGTACTGACTCCTTTAAAAAGCAGGTGAAGACATTTTTATACAAACAGGCTTTTAATTAATTTTAACTTGTATGTCTGATCTTATTGTAAAGCACTTTGTGATTTTTATCTGTGAAATGTGCTATATAAATAAATTTTACTTACTTACTCTCCAGACACTTTATTAGGTACACCTCAATGTTACCAAATTTAACCCATTTTTGCCCTCAGAAATAGACTCAACAAAGTGCCTGCAACACTTCTGACAGATTCTGGTCCGTACTGGCAGGAAAGCATCATGCAGTAGCTGCAGATTTGTTGGCCCCACATCACGTTCAAAAAACTGATTTGAGATTATCTGAGTTTTGTGATATGGCGTTATCATGCTGCTGAAAGCAAGGTGTTTACTTTTTGTTCTGTGTGAAAGGCAGGGGCGATTCTAGGATCAGAGCTTTGGGGGTGCTGAGCACCCAGAGAGCTGCCCATCCAGGCAAGGTAAACTTTACTCATCACAATGAGACTTCTTCCCCATCTCTCTCAGTCCCTGCATCCCTAAATGCCTCCAGTTGTCCCGAGTTCTGTCTGACTGCCTCCTTGGTGCATTTAAACCCCTGTTCCTCCCTGTCCTCATCGTCTGTTGTCTTCATCTCCATTATCAGTCATCATAATTTTACCCTCTCTGTGCAAGTCTGCAAATTTCTTTATTAAATCATAAGTTTCTTAAATTCATCAAGTCTCTCTGTGCCTGAGTCCTCGTCACAAAACATGACATCACTGTTTTGTACATTTTAACACAATTTAATCCCACATTTGTGAAAGAATAGCAAAACACTTTTTTGAAAAGTCTGTAACAAAACCATCAAATCTGATCAAGGTTATTAAAATGCTGCCAAAGAAGAATGGATTGGAATTTTTAAAAAAAATACATATCCTAACCTTAATTACTGGGGAAAATGATAAATGATGCTCATAGTGAGTAAAAAGTAAACTGAGTGCATTTTTTGGACAGAGATTCACTTCTAAAGTGTATGTATAATACAATACAGATACATAAAAAATACACTCCAAAAATAGAAGAGTCCTTGAAATATACAAAATATTATTAGAAAATGGAGACACTTGGCCTTTGGTACAATGTATACAATGTATGAAAATATCTTTACTGCAGATACTACTATGGCTCTGCAGATTTTTTCTTTTCTTTTAACCTATGTTGCCTCACCTTGAGGTTGGTAAATCTGTCTATCGCATTTTGGTGGTCAAGTCTCTCAAGCATCTCTTTCTCAACTGACATCACAGCCAGGTGCTGGAGTCTGCTTTGACCCATGGTCCTTCTCAGCCAGGTATGGAGCTGACTCAAGACACTAAAAGACCTTTCACAGCTACAGCTGCTAACTGGGTTTGTTAGGGCAACCTGAATAACAGTTTTCAGTTTGGGGAAGATCTGATTATCCAGAAGATTGTACAATGTTAACATATCTGGAATGGCACCAGCCTCACTCTTGAGCTTTATAAAGTCTTTGGCAACCGTGACTTCCTCTGACTGAAGCTCAATGTGGTAATGCAGTGCCAGGGCTGACAAACCAGTTTGTTTTGCAGATTCTGTATAGCAGTTTTAATAAAGGGGGAACACAACTTCCAGATTGTATGAGTTGTTTGTATTAGTTGTTTGTCTTTCTTTTTCTTTGCCAGTTAAACAGTTACTGTTTTGCCTGTTAGTACTCCCTGTCTGTTTTCTTACCTGGTACTTCCTGATCTTATACTTTGTCCTCATGTTCCCCTTTTTTCTTCTCTCCCTCTTTGGACTGACAATCTGTACACACACACACACACAACAGGAGTTATAAGGTTAATGGGCATCCAGTCAGTTAGCTAGTTAGTACCTTGGGTTCAATATCGGCACATGCACATATGGCAAAATAACCAGTTTCTCTCATTACATTTCAAACAGGACAGTGGTAACAACAGCAGGCTACGGACAATGTTAAGTTTTAGATTTTAAATAGGCTGTATACATTTCAATGAGATCAACAGGGCAGTCAAATATCGCTAATTTTACCACAGAGCAAACATCGTCGGAAAACACGTTTTCAACTAGGGCTGCCACAAACGATTATTTTGATAGTCGACTAGTCACCGATTATTTTTGCAATTAGTCGACTAATCAGATCATCATCCATTGGATGTACAGCGTACAGCTTATTGCACCAGCATGCATCTGCTCTCATATAACTATCATTAGCTTACAGCTCTAAGTGTTTAAGGTATGCGCTAACTAAAAATAAAGACAAGATGATAGTTTATTAAATTTGAATGAAACTTGCAGATTGTTTCGGTGAAGTTTAATAAACTCATTGTTATCTAAAATATAACGGGACACCGGAGTATATTCTCGAGCATCTCACACTTCTGATAATCAGCTGTCTGCTTGACGTTTATTCAGCTGTGTAAAAACTATAACTTTATTCTCAGCCTAACCGATTTACTCAGGAACAAATAAAATACTAAAAAAAAGCCAAACAATAACATTTTTAAGTTATCTAAGTGACTTATATATCATGTTTAACCTGAGTAGTGAAAGACGGCGGTGGGTTTGAAAACGATTTGCCTGAGTCCGGTGTTCTCACGGGCTCTAGTGAGCCTTGCCCCCGGCTAGCTATTGAGCTAGTGGGTAACAGACGTCTCCGAAAACGTCGGAGCGCTTTTGAAAATATGTGGTGTCTTGATAAACTGAGCAGATATTTGAGGTTTACACAGCTACATTCTCGCCTGAAAATATGCTAAACGTTTATTTTGTGACCCAGAAAGAATAATAAGAGTAATATTAAAACTAACTAGCTGCCGCCATTGTTGAAAACTGAGCTGGGCTGCGCTATGAATTCTGGCACACAGCTCCTTCTTCTTCTTCGGGGTTTAACGGCAGCTGGCATCCTTGTACATGCAGTGCTGCCATCTTCTGTTTCAGTCCGTTATTACACTCTTAAATTCTACTACTTGTTCCTGTGTCTTTTGTGATCTTACAAAGCTTCAAACGACACATCGACTATTAAATCAGTGGTCGATGATTTTGATCGTCGACGTAATCGTGACTAGGACTAATCGTGGCAGCCCTATTTTCAACACAGCAGGTTACCTGGTGTAATGTTTTTCAGTTAAAAAGAAACATGGTCTGACTCCTACCAAACTATATAAAGAGTAACTGAAAGTTAAATGCAGCTAATATGTCCTGTTTTAAGCCAGGCACTTCCCCCTCTGCTCCGCTGCGTCTCAGCCACCATGCTCTGGTAGCAACGCAACGGTGCTAAAGCAAGTAGGAGAGAGCCGAGCTGGAACAAACCATTTTGGGAGGGGGGAGGGGTTATCTATACTTTTGTTGTTAAAATGTTCCATCTCAATTAAGTACTGTACGCTTTTTATACTTTTAGTAGTGTGTCCCACAAACAGCAAATATTTTCAAAAAAAGTAAGACATCTTTGGGGGTGCTTTGATTCATTTTGGGGGTGCTGAAGCACCTCCAAAACTGTGCTAAAATCGCCCCTGGTGAAAGGTAAGTGAGGAGAAGCCTCAAGTGAGTCATTCTGACTCAACCACCTCCAGATAAATGCAGATTAATCCGTGTTATGACCAAAATCTCATATCCTGATATAAGACATTTATCCTCCCGACAACAATATATTTCACAAAAATTTTACACTTTCTGTGAATCTCGGGCAACTTGACTTGCGGGTTCAGCTGGGTGTCGTGTACCTGGAGTCGAGTGTTTTGACCGATGCATTAAACTATACATTTTTAGACATAAGTTTTAACGGCCGCCATCTTCTATGTATTTACTACACGGCGTGCTGCTGTTCTAATGTTTGAGTCTAAGGTTTATTTTGAGCACCTGACGGCTCTTTTTTGCTTCTCATCCATAAACTCTCTCCACACTCTTTCACATGACTCTTGCGTAGGTGGTAGAAGAGGTTTGCCGTGTTTGAGTCTGAGGTGGGGGCCGGTTTCCTGCATAACTTGCATCGTACAGTTCTCTGGTCTATGTCACACTTTTCATAACCAAACCATGTCCATGCTACAGAGGTAGCCACTCATTTAGGAATAAGTTTGGATTTGTTTGGACTTGTACTTCTGTTTGGAGCTACTTGGTTCTGCCTCATCTTTACTGGTCATACTGGTATTCTCTGTGCCTGCATCCACGGTGACTCTAAGTGCCATTTACTCTTACTTTATGTTTTTATTTGAGGTCATTTGTTTGATGCATATTCTGAAATTTGATGTTTGAGAATAATGTTTGTTGTCATCATTCCAGTTTATTTTGAAAAACCTCAACAGGCTCTTCAGCTTTATTGTGAAAGGTTTATGTGGAAAATACACAAGCGGACAGCGGAGTCACACGGTGGGTTTACCGTTGTTGTTGCTAATGACAACGCATTAAAACAGTCGCTTGTCCATCTGTAGTGTGGTTATTTTAAATATAAGAAAAAAAGACAACTTTAAGAAATTAATATAGCCTCTACAGTGACCATCACCATAAAAAGTTTATTTTGCAACACCACGAAACAGACGATAGCGTAATATGAAACGATAGACGTTTTCATATCGTCATCCGATATATACTGTTATATCGAACAGCCCTAATCAGTGTCACGTATTGATTAACAAGAAGTTGGAATACCAAAGGTAAGTAAGCGAGCTTTGGAGGCCAAAGGTAAGTGCTGGAGGTGAAAGAGAAAAAAACTGAACTCCACTGTTATTGATTAATTGATTGATCATACTTTATTCATCCCGAGGGAAATTGGGTTAAGGCTGCCAGCCATGCCAGCGCCGTCTTACCCTTCCCACCAGACATACGTTACACAAACATCACATGGGGAAGACAGGTCAGAGAGGTATACCATGGAAAAGCACAACATGAGGAAAGATAAGGAGAAAAAAATAACTCCCCCCAGACTGAGCTCCAACAGGGAGATCAGTTTGAGAACAGAAAAAAACACCTCTGCACATGAAAAAACTCTAAATACACCAAAGAAACACATGGCAAGCAACAGGGGTGGGTAAAGGGTGAGAGACAGCTGATTTAGACAGTACATCCGGGCCTGCAGCATAAGCGCTGGTCTCCTTGATCCACTGTCAGCATCGGAAGGGGAATAAGCGTCGAAGGCATTTAGAGGGGGAGGGGGGATGAGTGTACATCTGCATGTGTATATATGTCTGTGAATATGTCTGTGTGTGTCCAGAGTTCAGCTGAGACAGTGTCCTTCGCCCTGCCAGGCTAAGTAAACAGTCTTCCAGCCAACACAGGTGGCCTTGCGTAGGATAGGAAGAACAGTCAAAGCACAGTCTGTTATCAGGGTGTTGTTGTTCAGCTCCACCCTTGAGACCACAGCTGGCGCCACAGGGGGTATCCGCATCAAGTGATGGTGGTTTTTACTTTAGTGCGAACAACTCATGTGAATTTCAAAGCTGTTCTAGCAGTCCAACACTGGTCTCTCAATCTCCCGTTGGAGAGCCGCGAGCTTCTCCATGATGTTATCAAACTTGCACTCTGTGATGTTGTCATTCTTGTGCTCAAAGAGCCGATTTCTGAGAACTCAGTGAGCTTCTCCGAGATGTAATCCAATTTGCACTCAGAGGTCTTATTCTGAGTGTTCACGGCAGCCGTAAGCTTCTCCAAGATCTTATCCATGCTGCACTCAATGAGCCCATTTTGAGAACTCACGCCTCGTCCCATCGTTTCAATCCCAGCAGGCAGCCTTGTGGGGGTTTGAACAGCCGGTTCCGCTTCCTTAATTCTTCGATAAGTCAGGGCCAAGCCAGCTCCGATCAGCAAGAACTGTTATCATCATTTTGAATATAATAGATAATACAATAGAATAGAATAGAATAATCCTTTAATTGTCCCACAAGGGGAAATTTGGTTGTAACAGCAGCCAGAAAGACACATATATGAACAAACAGTACACAGGACACAGAACAGAAACATACACAGTTTTTTTTTCTTACATATTTACAAGGATAATGGTTACTATAAACAGAGTACTGTACAGTTATTAAATTAAATAAAAAATTAACTACAGATAAGAGGCAAACCCAGGTTGTAGTGTGAATCGGTTGATTAAATTATTGCAGTTACAACGCAGATGTAAACATCTATGATTGTTGGGAGCAGTTTTGATTGCACAGTCTGACAGCTGCAGGGAGGAAGGAGCTGCAGAAACACTCATTCATGCATCGAGGATGCAGCAGTCTGTCACTGAAGGAGCTCTGCAGTTCAGCAACATTTACATGCATGGGGTGGGAGACTCTGTCCATCAGAGATGTTATTTTGGTGTCAGCCGGTGATCAGCTGATCGCCAGCTGATTACGGGGCCGGGTTTAAAAGAGAGACGTCACCCACCTGTTCGCCGCTCAGACATCGTTCTCCTCATGTCAGAAGCTCCAACTCTTTGCCGACGTCAGTGTCCGTCTGATTCAGCAACCGTGAGTGTTTTTCCTCTCGATTCTTTTTCTGTAACGCCAGTCCGAAGCCACGCTTCGTGCACTGATCGTTACTAGATTAACTGCGTGTCTGTTCCAACCCATCGCTAGCCTTCCCCGCGTTTGGGTCTAGCCAGCACGCCACACGGGCACGCCGAATTACCGTGCGTAGTCCGCCCGACCGTGACATTTGGCCAGAGTCCTTCTGTCTCTCACCACCTGCCCTGGGTCCAGGGTGCATCCCAGAACAGAGCTGGCCTTCCTGATGAGTTTATCCAACCTCTTCCTCTCAGCTGCCGATAAACTGCTGCTCCAACATACAACACTGTAAAAAATGACAGATGCCACCACAGAGTCATAGAAGGTCTTTAAAAGCGCTCCCTGTACTCCAAATGACCTCAGCCGCCTCAGCAGGGAGAGTCTGCTCTGACCCTTCCTGTAAAGAGCATCAGTGTTGTGGCTCCAGTCCAGTTTATTATTCAGATGAACACCCAGGTACCTATAAGAGTCCACTATCTCAATGTCCACTCCCTGACCGGTGCCATTGTGGTGGGTCTGCGTCTCCGGAAGTTCACCACCAACTCCTTGGTTTTCCCGGCATTGATCAGCAGGTGGTTCTACAAAGTCCAGAGTCCACTGTCTGTACTCGGAGTCATCCTCACCATGAAGTCATTACTAGTTAACGTTAAAGGGATGGTTGGCTCAAAAGAGCTCTGACTGTTTGTCAGCCTGGCTACAGTGCTGAAGAGAAACCTGGGGTTGTTCTTATTTTCTTCAATCAGTGACGAACAGTAAGATGTTCTGGCTTTGCGGAGGGCTTTCTTATAAAGCAGCAAACTATTTCTCCAGGCTAAATGATGATCCTCTAAATTTGACTCAACACTGAGAGACAGACAGAAAATGACACATGGAACTTGAACTAAACCTGCAAAAACATGAGAACACAAAGCCTACGAACAACTCCCTAAACAAGAATAACTGAAACATTCATAATCATATTAAGAAAAGAATCCAAAATGCAAAAACACACCAAAACATGACAACTCAAAATACTGGGTCAAACTGACCCAGAACCGTGACATTAGTTTTCACCGGAGCTACAGTATCCAGAGTCGTACATAGTGAGGAGGTGAAATTATTAACAAGATGATCGACCTCTGTTGGGGTAGCGTTCAGATAGCTGCTCTGCTCTATGTTGGTACAGGGCATTGAAGATGATAACAGTGGGTGGATTATATTCTTAAACTTAGTTACTGTCAGGGTTCCTGGGTCATCGACCCAGTGCTTTCAGTTTTGTTCATGTTCAGTTTATTTTGCCACTGCCTGTTTCACTTCCTGTTTGTTCCTGTGTCAGCTCGTCTCGTGCCACTAGCCAGATTATGTTCAGCTGTGTACTCACCGGTCTCTCATTATCATCCTCATCAGTCTGTGTATTTAAGTCTTCTGTTTCTACTCGTTCTTTGTCGTGTCATTGAGGTTATGTTGTTGTTTCCGCCTGTGTTCGGTCAGCCAGTCAGTCAGTCCGTCCTTCATTCATTCAGTCAGTCGTCCAGCCAGCCAGCCATGTCCTTCCTCTGTTCTGTGTGTTCACTCCATCGACAATAAATCACCCAGCTTCACCTACCTGCGAGTCCTGCGTTTGGGTTCCTTCTTCCTCGCTCAGCAACCCCTGACAGAATGACACGACCCGTGCCACGAAGACACGATTGGAACCCAGCGGACTCGGACCTCTACGAGTGGCAGGAGGCAGCGCTTTCCCGTTGGGCAGAGGTGGTCAGGGGAAAACAGCGGCTCTTCTCGGAGAGAGAGCACGTCTTCGAGGGGACTCGCCTGGCTCTGGGCGGGCCTCTGAGACGCCGCGTTCCCCCACCTGCTGCCTCACCTGCCCCGGAGCATTTGCCGCGGAGAGCGGACGTTTCATGCCGCGTTTCGGCCGCTCCCTCTCTCGCCGCTCCGCTCCTCTTTCACACACCCGCCGCCTCGTTCGCCGGACCTCCACCTTCGCCAAGGCACCGCGGCTACGCCTCCCACCTCGGCTCCATGGAGGCTACCGCGCCAGAGGCTCAGCTGTTTACCTCTTCCCGGAGAAAGCGGCGCACACGCCGCCATAACATGGACTATTTTCAACAACTCCCGGTGGTGGGTTCCGGTAACTGTTTTCCACCCTCCTCATTTGACACTTCACCCAGATTAACTAAGGGACTCATCACCGATTCATGGGGAGTTTCCCTCCTGGATGATGTAGACTGGGAAGATTTTTTCTGCTGTGCTCCCGCAAAGACTGTAAATCGTGGTGGCAGAAGAAACAGACTAATCCCAGATAAACCTGCCAGTATCACACACCCGGTCACTATTTCCACACCCGTCACTCAGCCATTTCCCACCAGCACGGCAGCCCAGATTCGGCCTTCCTCCTCAGCCATTTCATCACCTCAGATGTCTAGGGCCCGGCCTACACCCACACCAGTACCAGCTCCCAGGAGGAGGGCAGCCGCGACGCAGCCTACCTCCACATCCGCTCTTGTTTCCCGGGTGGGGGTGACTGGTGTCCAGCCACCTCCCGTGCCTGTCCCAGCACCCAGGCTGAGGGCAGCCTCAATCCAGCCTGGCCACCCTAGAGGCTTGGAAGAGCTAACTGGTTCACCTACTACTTCACCTCTTCATCCACCTCCTGATCCAGTCTTTCACGCTCTCCAGCCAGGGGCCTCCGCGCCCGCTGGCCCGGCCTGTCTCCAGCTAGGGGCCTCCGCGCCCGCTGGCCCGGCCTGTCTCCAGCCAGGGGCCTCCGCGCCCGCTGGCCCGGCCTGTCTCCAGCCAGGGGCCTCCGCGCCCGCTGGCCCGGCCTGTCTCCAGCCAGGGGCCTCCGCGCCCGCTGGCCCTGCCTGTCTCCAGCCAGGGGCCTCCGCGCCCGCTGGCCCTGCCTGTCTCCAGCCAGGGGCCTCCGCGCCCGCTGGCCCTGCCTGTCTCCAGCCAGGGGCTTCCGTGCCCGCTGGCCCTGCCTGTCTCCAGCCAGGGGCTTCCGCGCCCGCTGGCCCTAAAGCTGTGGCTCCGTCACCCCCGGCTCCCGTGCCGTCGCCTGGTCCAGCCTCAGCCTCAGCTTCTGCTTCTGCTTCGCCTGGGCCAGCCTCAGACTCAGCTTCAGCTTCTGCTTCGCCTGGGTCAGACTCAGCCTCAGACTTAGCTTCTGCTTCGCCTGGGTCAGACTCAGCCTCAGCTTCAGCTTCTGCTTCGCCTGGTCCAGCCTCAGCTTCAGCTTCTGCTTCGCCTGGTCCAGCCTCAGCTTCAGCTTCAGCTTCTGCTTCGCCTGGTCCAGCCTCAGCCTCAGCTTCGGCGTCTGCTTCGCCTGGTCCAGCCTCAGCCTCAGACTCGGCTTCAGCTTCGCCAGGTCCAGCCTCAGCTTCGGCTTCAGCTTCGCCAGGTCCAGCCTCAGCTTCGGCTTCAGCTTCGCCTGGTCCAGACTCAGCCTCAGCTTCGGCTTCAGCTTCGCCTGGTCCAGACTCAGCCTCAGACTCGGCTTCAGCTTCGCCTGGTCCAGACTCAGACTCAGACTCGGCTTCAGCTTCGCCTGGTCCAGACTCAGCCTCAGACTCGGCTTCAGCTTCGCCTGGTCCAGACTCAGCCTCAGCTTCGGCTTCAGCTTCGCCTGGGCCAGCCTCAGCTTCGGCTTCAGCTTCGCCTGGGCCAGCCTCGGCCTCCGCTTCGCCTGGGCCAGCCTCAGCCTCGGCGTCAGCCTCTGCTTCGCCTGGTCCTGCGGCTGCCGCACCGTCGCCCCAGCCACGCTCTGGACGTCATCGCCGGCGCGGCCGCCCACCGGACCTGCTCAGCGGCCGCCGCAGTCTTCCTCGCGGCCGCCGCAACCGCCTTCCTCGCGGCCGCCCACCGGACCAGCTCAGCGGCCGCCGCCGTCTTCCTCGCGGCCGCCGCCGCCTTCCTCACGGCCGCCCACCGGACCAGCTCAGCGGCCGCCGCCGTCTTCCTCGCCGCTGCCGCCGCCTTCCTCGCGGCCGCCCACCGGACCAGCTCAGCGGCCGCCGCCGTCTTCCTCGTCTCGGCCGCCTTCTTCGCGGCCGCCCGCCTGAACTGTCTCGTCTCGGCCGCCGGCCACGCGGCCGCCCGCCTGAACTGTCTCGTCTCAGCCGCCGGCCACGTGGCCGCCCACCTGAACTGTTTCTGTTTTGGACTCCGTCCCTCCGTCCTGGGCCCCCTCCGCCCGCCCTGTTCTGGTTTTTCTTTCTTTTTGGCCGTCGGGTGCCGGCCTTTGGAGGGGGTGGTACTGTCAGGGTTCCTGGGTCATCGACCCAGTGCTTTTAGTTTTGTTCATGTTCAGTTTATTTTGCCACTGCCTGTTTCACTTCCTGTTTGTTCCTGTGTCAGCTCGTCTCGTGCCACTAGCCAGATTATGTTCAGCTGTGTACTCACCGGTCTCTCATTATCATCCTCATCAGTCTGTGTATTTAAGTCTTCTGTTTCTACTCGTTCTTTGTCGTGTCATTGAGGTTATGTTGTTGTTTCCGCCTGTGTTCGGTCAGCCAGTCAGTCAGTCCGTCCTTCATTCATTCAGTCAGTCGTCCAGCCAGCCAGCCATGTCCTTCCTCTGTTCTGTGTGTTCACTCCATCGACAATAAATCACCCAGCTTCACCTACCTGCGAGTCCTGCGTTTGGGTTCCTTCTTCCTCGCCTCAGCAACCCCTGACAGTTACAGCGCTTTCAGAAAGACATCTAATGTGATAAAGTCTACTCTCCACTGCTGTGCAATCAATTATTGTAAATGTAAATGTTATCAGGAAATGATCAGACAGGAGAGGGTTTTCAGGAAACACTGTTAAATGTTCAGTTTCTATGCCATATGTTAAAACAAGATCTAGAGTGTGATTAAAGTGGTGGGTGGGTTCTTTTACATTTTGAGAGAAGCCAGTTGAGTCTAATAACAGATTAAATGCCATATTGAGGCTGTCATTTTTAGCATCTACATGGATGTTAAAATCACCCACAATAATTATTTTATCTGAGCTCAGAACTAAATCAGATAAAAAGTCTGAGAAATCAAACAGAAACTCTGTGTAAGGCCCAGGTGGACGATACATGATAACAAGTAAGACTGGTTTCTGAGTTTCACAGCTGGGGTGGACAATGTTAAGCATCAGGCTTTCAAATGAATTAAAGGTCTGTGTGGGTCTTTGGTTGATTAATAGGCTGGTGTGAAAAATTGCTGCCACACCTCCCCCTCGGCCTGTGCTTCGAGGTTTCTGGTAGTTAGAATGACTCGGGGGTGTTGACTCATTTAAACTAACATAATCATCCTGCTGCAACCAGGTTTCTGTAAGGCAGAGTAAATCAATTTGTTGATCAATTATTAAGTCATGTACTAACAGATACTTGGAGGAGAGAGACCTAATATTTAATAATCGACATTTCACTGTTTTACTCTTTGGTTCAGATGTGGATACTGTATTGTTCTTTCTTTGTAATTGTTTATGTTTAAGTTGTTTGTTGCTGGTTTTTAGTTTGTTTTTTGTCTTTTTGGGAGCTGACACAGTCTCTATGGAGATGGGTTTTTTTTGGGGGGGGGGGGGGGGGGTAGCGGGAGGAGAGAAGCTGCAGAGAGGCGTGTAAGACTGCAACTCTGCTTCCTGGTCCCAACTCTGGATAGTCATATTTTGGGGGGTTTAATAAATTTGTCCATGTTTCTAGAAATGAGAGCTGCTCCATCCAAAGTGGGATGGATGCCGTCTCTCCTAACAAGACCAGGTTTCCTCCAGAAGGTTTGCCAATTATCTATGAAGCCCACATCGTTTCTGGGACACCACTCAGACAGCCAGGAATTTAAGGAGAACATGCAGCTAAACATGTCACTCCTGGTCTGATTGGGGAGGGGACCAGAGAAAACTACAGAGTCCCACATTGTTTTGGCAAAGTTGCACAACGATTCAATATTGATTTTAGTGACCTCCGATTGGCGTAACCGGGTGTCATTACTGCCGACGTGAATTATGATTTTACTGAATTTACGTTTACCCTTAGCCAGCAGTTTTAAATTTCCTTCAATGTCGCCTGCTCTGGCCCCTGGAAGACAATTGACTATGGTTGCCGGTGTCTCTAGCTTCACGTGTCTGAGAACAGAATCACCAATTACCAGAGTTTGACCCCCAGCGGGTGTGTCGCCGAGTGGGGAAGAACAGTTAGACACATTTTCATTTGAAAAGAAGCTTTTTCTTTGCATATGAATTCGTCAAGGATCGATCTGACAGTTGGGTGGCCCCTCTCCCATTTCAGTCACCGAGACAGTGTCAGCTATTACAACAGGAAGCAAGACCTCAAACGTCTCATGTCTCTTTGGTGTAGGAAGGAAGCCAGAGATGGAAGACCACTGTGTACAGTTCATGGAAAAGATGCCCTGCAATGGTCAACCAGATTCTTCTTACATGGTAAAGAATGCTGGTACTTACCAAGGTTTGGTGTCTGTCATCCGCAGTAGTCATGTGTAACCACGGTGACTTCTGTTCCCACTTCCGCTAGTCCCTTTATTGTGGCGGGAATGAACCCCATATAACTTCCGGGTCAATCAGCTGCATCTTCCCTGCTTCCCCGGCTGCTGTTGTCCCTGTGGTTGGCGTACTTGTCAGATATTGACAAATTTTACATTGCATACTAGTTGACAGCGTGCAATAACCCGGCCGATTCATTCATCTTTACACTACCTCACAATCGACTCAACGGTGAGTTATTTGTTTGTTTTGTTCGGTCGCAATCACTGTAAATGCGGAGCGGCGGTCGCACATCCTAAAATGCCGGTAAGCTGATGCTAGGCTAGCGACAGTAAGTTGAATTACTGGTTTTATTCATTGAATATTGTTGTCTTTGTTTATTCTACTATGGCCGAATTTTGAATTAACGTATCTAGAGTTGAACGAGTGATTTGATTTCTGTAGTTTTGTCCGTTTTGGATGTTTTTTGTTACTTTTCTGATGAAATGCCAAAACGGCCTATGAGATTTTGCATTGAGTTAAAATCCATTTAGATTATTGAATCTGTTGCGCAACATCTGTGATTAAATGAGTTTTGTAAAGATATTTGATAATGTTGTGATAATGTTGGATAATGTTTATTAGCTTTATTGCTGATATACTTTGATGGGACCCATGATAATGTTTTTCTATAATAGTATTTTGAATGAGATTCGTTATAAGAGAAGATGGTATTGATTGTTGTATGACACATGGCATTAATTACTTGACTTTGTTATTTATGGAGTTATGTATTTATTTTGTCACAGCAGTAGAATGCCGTTTCATTTTCTTCTGTGAATGATAATTTATGTTTTTGACCTTGTTTAGGTCAGGTTTTTTTTTCCCCGCGATCAGCCCTGATCAGCGCGGGATGGCGAGCCACCCGACCACCGCTATGTTGCGGTAGGAATCATAAACCTATGGACTGAATTACAAAAGCTGTTGTGACCTATCACAGGTCCATGGAACTGAACCAAATCTCATGCTGGACTAAACCTCGTCCCACCTCCTTTTGGAACATGATAAGCTGTTTTGTATTGTTTGCGTTATTTTGTTTGTGATATATTATACATATATTTTTTTTGTATATCTGTCTCTATATTTATCATAACAAACACAATATATATATATTTTTGAGCTCTACTTTTGGTTTCCTGTGTTTTCTTCACACACTCAGGCTCCATAGTCGAGACTACTTCTGAGAGCTCATTGTCTATGTAGCTGCAGTCAGGCGCCCTGGTCCTGCGACCGCGTTACAAGTGGCGAGCCAGCCAGGAGCCTTTGTGTGTGAATATTTTGGGGTCACGAACACAACTTTTCTTTACTTAATTGCTTCGTTTTAGTTGAAAATCAGAAATGGATTCAGTTGCACTTTCCGGCATAAATATATCACAGTCTGTGATGATCTCCGGTGTGTCTAACACAAAAGCTGATAACGAAATACTTGATTACTTGCGTACTTATGGTAATCTTAAGCGTCATTTTTACGTAAATGATCCTGCGAGTACTTTCTTTAAAAACCTGATCGCTGAGTTTGTGGATACCTCTGCTTTTACAACTCTAGAGCCGCTTCTGCCTTACACCCACTGTTCTAAACTTGTTGCCGACCTTGTCTTCCGCGTCACAGCTTTGGCCTGTGAGTACGCCGCCACAGAGGACAGCAGCAGTCCCCCTCCCAATTACCTCAAGGAGCTCAAGCATATTGCTGATCGTAGCGGGCACCGGTTTGAAGATGTCTTGAAGACAGTAATGGGGCAGATTGGTCAACATTTGCATGACGCAGGAGCAGGTGATAATGGAAAAAGTGAATATGATGAGGAAAATGGAGCAGACGAGGACATTGGCGTAGAGGAAGAAGAAAGGGAACTGGAGCGGCAGAAACTGTCTTCACCTCCTGCCAGACAGGTTTCCACTGACCAGCAGGGGGCACGACCTCGTCAGAGCCAGACTGGACCAGCTCCAAGAGTATCACTCACAGCACATGATCTCAACCCAACACAAATACAAAGGGTTGTTGTTGAGCATGTGGTCCGAAACCCAGACATAAGCGCCACAACTTCACTACGTCTCCGTGCTTTTTCAGGAAGGATTCCTAAGCCAAGTAGTGAAGCAGATTTTGAATCATGGCGTTCCCAAATTGAGCTACTGCTCGCCGACCCCAGTTTGTCAGCTCTATACGTCACCAGACGTATCATAGAGAGCCTGTTGTCACCTGCTGCTGATTTGGTTAAAGGTCTAAGTCCCAACACATTGCCTGCAGTCATCCTTAGTGTACTTGACTCAGCTTTTGGAACAGTGCAAGATGGTGAAGAATTGTATGCTCAATATTTAAATATTCTCCAAAATCCAGGTGAACGACCATCCGCTTACCTCCAAAGACTGCAGCTAACCCTCAGCACTGTTGTAAAGCAAGGAGGACTTGCAGCTGCTGACATGGATAAACATCTGCTGAAGCAGTTTTGTCGTGGGTGTTGGGATAACACTATACTAACCAAATTACAATTAGAACAGCAAAAGGACAACCCACCACCTTTCTCTGACTTATTGTTGTCGTTACGGACAGAAGAAGACAGACAAATTGCTAAGGAGTCACTTATGAAAAAATACATCGGTTCATCAAAACAAAAAGCAAACATCCAATCCCAAAGTACTTGTTCTTGTGGTATTATTTTGGTTTTATTTCTGTGTCTTGTGGTTTTGTGACCTCAACCTTGAGTTTCAGATGAAGGTCCATGTGTTTGGTAATGGCCGATCTCCAGCGGCGGCCATCTATGGTTTGAAAAGAACAGATCAAACAGTTCACAAGAGTAAGACAATGGAAGTATGTGTATACCGACAACAATCCATCTGACCATCTAGTCTTTTCTTCATGGCTAATCAAGCCAACTCAGCAAAGCACAACCTTTCCTCGAAACATCTCA
This sequence comes from Neolamprologus brichardi, assembly GCF_056152115.1. Lineage (NCBI taxonomy): Eukaryota > Metazoa > Chordata > Actinopteri > Cichliformes > Cichlidae > Neolamprologus > Neolamprologus brichardi. Next base: position 1,212,613 of record NC_142110.1, on the reverse strand, counting down.
GAGTTGTCGGGTGGTTAACAAGAGCCCAGCTAACATCAGATGAATCACACCTGATACTGATTCCTGGTAAACATCATTTTATTAAAGATTATCAGAAATGGTGACTGTTCCCGAGACCTGTGTCAGAGGTCATTCTTCTTGTTTGTGTTTGCTTGTTGTGTTTGGTCGTGTATATATGTTGTTTTCTTCTTCAAAAGAAGCAAAAGATTTCATGGTCTGGTTGTCTTGGCAACAGATCCAAAATCTTAAAACTACAAAACGAATTAGAAGATGCACATAAACAGCATTATTCAGGAAACCATGGCAGCTCTGCTTTTACTGAAGGAATTGGTCTGACTTGATGTAGACTTGATCTACGGACCATAAAAGAAGCATTTCATGGTAAAGGAGTATCATCATAACCTTTTCCATGCTTTGAATAGTTATTTGTAATGAGTATTAGAAGGAACATTATTTATGCAAACAACATGTTTTAACGTAACGCATAACATGTAGTAATGCTGCTGTGTGATAAAAAACACATGGAGTACTTGGACAAACTCCGCTGGGTGTTGTTCTTGCAGAACACTGGTGTGTGCAGACAAAGTAGTTTTCATGTGATTGCAGGTTAATTAATAACAACAGGTAACGATCTGTTTTAATGAGGAAATTAGACTGATATGGCTTTTTATCAGGATTTGTTACTGTGTTCAGATCAGTTCCATATTAAGTAACAGTGAAGAGAGCCCTCTGAATAAAAAAGGTCTCTGCTCAGACAAAGATAAAGCACAGATAATCTCTTCATCCAGGCTGTGATTCATGAAATACAGAGAGTTGCCAACACTGTCCCTCTCAGTATCTTCCACTGCACCAACAGAGACACAGAGCTCATGGGATATTCAATTCCCAAGGTAAGGGACGACTGATTAAATAATTTTTAACATTAGATACAATAAAGTCAAGAGCATCCTTAATGGACTTGTCTTTGCATTTGTTTTCTTCTCAGGATACAGTGATCATCGAGAATCTGACCTCAGTGCTCAGCGAGGAGGGACAGTGGAAATTCCCTCATGAATTCAACCCTGAAAACTTCCTCGATGACAAAGGAGAGTTTGTTGTTTGTTTTTTTTTTGTTTTTTTTTTGCCTGTCCCGTTTGGCTCTTTTGCCATCAGAATTATTGTCTAAAGGCGAAGAAAGATGCCCAACGGATTTTCTTTACCAAATTGACCATCCCAGCTTTGCCGTAATGGTCCATTTGATTCACCTTTTATTCTTTATTTTATTTTCATTTGCTGAATACGGGACAGACTTGACTGGGGGAAAGAAAAGGGAGAAAGAAAGAGGGAAAGAAAAACAGTTGAGAAGAGGGACGGGGGAGAAGGGCAAAAAACAGAATAAGCAAAAAAAAAAAAAAAAAAAAAAAAATACATGTATCGATCACCTGGATCACCTGTTGAGAAAGAAAAAAGAAAACGAGCAGAAGAAAACGAGAGTAATACAATAAACAACATCACAATGATATATGGGAATATGACAGTAAATACTAAATATTAAACATTATTGTGCAGCACGTAAGATCGACAGCACAGTGTGCATTGAGGTAGGAGCCAAAAAGGGTGTAGTTTGTGTGTGTGATCACCCGTGTGTACACCTGTGAGCATGGACGCGCTTGTTTTCTTAAAAGGTTCCCTCATGTAATGATCTGCTAGAGGGTGTGGGGGGCCACTGCCCCGTCCTCCAGGGCATGAAGCAGGTATGGAGGAGATCAAAACCCCAGACATCCAGAGGCCCCCAGAACACAAGAGACCAAGGAAGACCAACAGAGGGGCAGCCGTGCCACTGTCCCAGAAAGAGCTGAGGAGAGTCCCAGATGAGGGGTCACCCAGTAGCCACGGAGCAGAAGCCAGGGGGGGTTGCAGCGACGTGCCCGTGAGCTCCGCCGGCAGCCAGCTGTGCCTGAGTGACCGAGCCCCAGGCCGAGAGGCCGGGGGCACCCCACCTCCGAAGTGGCCCAAGCGAGCCCCAGGCTCCAGGCCCCGATAAGCAGCCGCCAAGGAGTGAGCCGGTGTGCACCCGGACGCCCACCCCCGGACACAAAGAACCACCAACGCACCGATGTCTGAGGGAGTCCGCCCCCGGCAGGGGAAGTGGTGGGGGGAGATAGGCCTCCAAACCTTGGAGGGCCTGAGCTGTCCTCAGAGAGGTGGCGTCTGATACCCAACCTGACATATATACACAGACAAACAGGCACACACAGATACAAACATCCATTCCCACCCTCATGCTCTCATATGCACTTACTCCACACTTAACCAACGTGGAGACAGACATAAAGAGACGCTGTACACACAATCACACTCCCCAAGCGTACTCTACAAACCGGGTCTAGGTACCCTTGCCCCTGGGGGGGGGAACTGCACCCAGACCCAGGTTGTGTTACCCTTTTTCCCTGCGGTGGGGAGAAGCAGACCGCCCCCGACTCCGCAGCAGCAGGGAGGCCCCACATTCCGGACCCCAGTCGGACGGCCAACTCTTCCTCCTAGCCCCCCTGCTCCAGCAGACCGCAGAGAACGAGGGTGAGAGAAGACTCCTAACCTCCCTCCACACTCCAAAGGAGAGTTTGTTAAACCAGAGGCCTTCATGCCTTTCTCTGCAGGTACATGAGCACAAACACGCTGACTGACACAGACAGGGCCGATTGACCTGTAAACCCTGCTTGAAATATGCATGCCCCAAATTAATTGATTATTTCTCTATGATTACAAACTTGGTGTAAAATATCTTGGTATCATAATAAAGTTAACACTTGTGAGACTTAATAATAGGTAGAAGCATCAGAGCAGATGTCACTGTGTCAAACATGAAGGCTTTTTTTCCTTTTTGTCTTTTATAGCATGTAAAATATGCCGTAGTTAGTAGACCAAAGACCTAAGAAAACTATGAATCCACATATGGACATGCCCCTGTTTCCACAGTAGCAGGGATGTTGGGTAAATCTGTTTGTTTTTGATAACTTTGAAGTGTCTTGTAATGCCTCAGGTCCTCGGGTGTGTCTCGGAGAGGGTCTGGCTCGCATGGAGCTCTTCCTCATCATGGTGACTCTGCTGAGGAAGTTCAAGTTCATCTGGCCCGAGGACGCAGGAGAACCAGACTTCACTCCAGTCTACGGCATCACCATGACTCCCAAACCTTATGACATGAAGGTTCAACTCAGAATGCCACAGTGAGCCAATGTGCATCATAGAAGGAGAAAGAAACAATTTAGTCTAATTTTATTTTCATTAAAATTATTGTCCTTTATTCATTCATGGTTGGTTGGTTGATGTCCTATGATTACTGAAAAAACAGTGAGACTTTGTAGAACATGTCCTATTTTATAAAATCTTCTTTCACGTTTAAGAAAAGACTTTTTAAGATAAGAAACATGTTCTGCTGGGCAGGTTTCACTGAGATGTGCATCAGCACAGCGGCTCTCAAGCTGTGGGACATGGAGCCACTGTGGGACATGAGCATTGATGACAAGGGGAATAATGAGAACAACTAAGTTGAATGAGAATAATTTATGCAGGATATGTATATCTGTACGATTTGTGTAGGAAAAAATAAAGGAAAGATCCCCGTACGTTCTTGCTGAGTCATTTTTATTTGATTTTGTTTATTTTTTGTCCCAAAACATTTGTGGAGCTTTTGAGGGGGCATGGCAGTGAAACGTTTAATGACTACTGTTATTATCCATGAAGCAGTCTCCAGAACTCATTTTTGTCTTGCTTCTGTCTGAATCACTTTCTTCCACATAAAGGACGTGTCCAGCAACATCAGGGCTACAAACAACCAGTTAAATAATGAATGCTCTTTAACCCTTTAAAACTGGTCGGAGTGGGCACGCTCTGTTTTGCGTAACTATTTTTAAATCCCGGTAGCTCTGCAACCACGTGAGCTAGCGCAATAATTTTTTTTGCATATGAAACCGGAGGAGTTGTACTTACATCTTATGCCATCAGCTTGTCCTCGGTCACAGTTTCCTTCCACATATAGCTTTGCAAAAACTGCATAAAAAGCACTTGCAGCAACAAAAACATAATATTCCAGAAACACGCTTTGCTGATCCGATCAGCTGTTCATAACACTTCCTACGTCCATCAGCATGAACTATCGCATGTCCACCATGACCTGCCCGAAACCGGAAGTGACGTCATTTTTGCGGAAATGTAGTTTTTTACCATCGAGGCCTCATGAGCCTATACTGGTGTTTTTAAAAGCTATGTTTGACTTTCTGTGTGGTTTCTGGGATGCTTAGGACTCATATTGCACTGCTGGAAATAGTTTCTTTTGATGCATATGCTGCTTTTTTGCAAATTTGCATTATAATATTTATTTTCGTTTTTCCTGCAGTATATAAAAATTGGTGTATTTCAAAAATAAAACTATGAAGACACTCAAAATAAATTTCCTGTGGTGGAAAACTATTTTGTGCAACTTTTTTGTATTTACAGTTTTGAGGGATAAGCCTCTTAAATTTCTCTAACTAGAAATATATGTTAAAAAACAAAAACGATTTTCAATTTTTTTGTAGTTTATTGCACTTTTTTGCAATTTATGTAATTACTATGCACTTAATGCATGCATATTATTAAAATTTAGGCTGTAATGGTTGTATTGATGTATAGCAACTTGAAATGCTCCCAAAAATGGCTCCACAGCATGTAAAAATATAATATAAGCTCTGGCGGACTTGGTTCTATGGTAGGTCTTAAAGGGTTAAAACCCAAACCAATGGTTACCACATCCACTGAGAAACCATCGACTTAAACTTTACAACTTTGTAGTTCACATCAACGATAGTTAGTCTGTAAGTGATAACAGTCAGCATGGAAGTGTCATGGTTCTCGGTCCTTTTGACCCAGCATTTTGAGTTTCTTGTGTTTCTACGTCCTCCTCCGTGAATCGCAACCTTATCGTGGTGGAGGGGTTTGTGTGTCCCAGGGATCCCAGGGGCTATGTTGTCTGGGGGCTTTTGCCCCCTGGTAGGGTCTCCCATGGTAAATTGGTCCTGGGTGAGGGACCAGACAAAGAGCGATTCAGAAGACCCCTATGAAAAAAACACCGAGGGAACAGTTTACCCTGCCCGGGATAGGGTTACCGGGGCCCCGCCCTGGAGCCAGGCCCGGGGAGGGTGCCCGAGGGCGAGCGTCTGGTGGCCGGGCCTTAGTCCATGGGGCCCGGCCGGGCACAGCCCGAAGAGGAGACATGGGCCCATCCTCCCGCAGGCCCACCACCCGCAGGAGGTGCCATAGGGGTCGGGTGCATTGTGTGCCGGGTGGCGGCCAGGAGCGGAGGCCCTGGCGGACTGACCCCCGGCTGCCAAGACTGGCAATAGGGACATGGAATGTCACCTCTCTGGTGGGGAAGGAGCCTGAGTTAGTGCGTGAGGTTGAGAGGTACCGGCTAGATATAGTCGGGCTCACCTCTACGCACGGCTTGGGCTCTGGAACCAGTCTCCTGGAGAGGGGCTGGACTCTGTCACAGTCTGGAGTTGCCCCTGGTGAGAGGCGGCGGGCTGGGGTGGGTATTCTAATATCCCCTCGGCTTGCTGCCGGTACGTTGGGGTTTTTCCCGGTGGACGAGAGGGTTTGTTCCCTGCGCCTTAGGGTCGGGGAACGGGTCCTGACTGTCATCTGCGCTTATGCGCCGAGTGGCAGTTCGGAGTACCCAGCCTTCTTAGAGTCCCTGGGGGGGGTGCTGGAAGGTGCTCCACCTGGAGACTCTGTTGTCCTGCTGGGAGACTTCAATGCTCACGTGGGTAACGACAGCGAGACCTGGAGGGGCGTGATTGGGAGGAACGGCCTCCCTGATCTGAACCCGAGCGGTGCTTTGTTATTGGACTTCTGTGCTAATCACAGTTTGGCCATAACGAACACCTTGTTCGAACATAAGAGTGTCCATAAGTGCACGTGGCACCAGGACGCTCTAGGCCGTAGGTCGATGATCGATTTTGTAATCGTATCACCAGACCTGCGACCATATGTTCTGGACACTCGGGTAAAGAGAGGGGCTGAGCTGTCAACTGATCACCACCTGGTGGTGAGTTGGATCAGGTGGCGGGGGAGGACGCTGGACAGACCTGGTGCACCTAAACGCGTAGTGAGGGTGTGCTGGGAACGACTAGCAGAGGCCCCAGTCCGCGAGATCTTCAACGCACACCTCCGGCAGAGCTTCAACAGCATTCCGAGGGAGGCGGGGGACATCGAGTCCGAATGGACCATGTTCAGCGCCTCCATTGCCGAAGCTGCTGCATTGAGCTGCGGCCGCAAGGTGGTTGGTGCCTGCCGTGGTGGTAATCCCCGAACCAAATGGTGGACACCAGAGGTGAAGGGAGCCACCAGGCTGAAGAAGGAGTCCTATCGGGCTTGGTTAGCCTGTGGGACTCCGGAGGCAGCCGACAGGTATCGACAGGCCAAGCGGAATGCGGCTCGGGCAGTGGCTGAAGCAAAAACTCGGGTGTGGGAGGAGTTCGGAGAGGCCATGGAAAAAGACTTTCGGACTGCCTCGAAGAGGTTCTGGCAAACCGTCAGGCGTCTCAGGAGGGGAAAGCGGTGCTCTACCTGCACTGTGTATAGTGCTGGCGGAGCGCTGCTGACGTCGACTGAGAAAATTGTCAGGCGGTGGAAGGAATACTTCGAGGACCTCCTCAATCCCACTGACGCGTCTTCCAAGGAGGAAGCAGAGTCTGGGGATGAGGGGAATGACCCGCCAATTTCTGGGGGCGAGGTCACTGAGGCAGTTAAACAACTCCTTGGTGGCAGAGCCCCTGGTGTTGATGAGGTCCGCCCCGAGTTCCTGAAGGCTCTGGACGTTGTAGGGCTGTCCTGGCTGACACGCCTCTGCAATGTTGCGTGGAGATCAGGGGCAGTACCCGTGGATTGGCAGACCGGGGTGGTGGTCCCCATCTTTAAGAAGGGGGACCGGAGGGTGTGTTCCAACTACAGGGGGATCACACTCCTCAGCCTCCCCGGGAAAGTCTATGCCAGGGTGCTGGAAAGGAGAGTTCGTCCGCTAGTCGAACCTCTGATGCAGGAGGAACAATGCGGTTTTCGTCCTGGTCGCGGAACACTGGACCAGCTCTTCATCCTCTCGAGGATACTTGAGGGTGCATGGGAGTTTGCCCAACCAGTCTACATGTGTTTTGTGGACTTGGAGAAGGCATTCGACCGTGTCCCTCGGGGTGTCCTGTGGGAGGTGTTGCGGGAGTATGGGGTGTCTGGCCCATTGCTACGGGCCATTTGATCCCTATACAACCGTTGCAAGAGCTTGGTTCGCATTGCCGGCAATAAGTCGGACTCGTTCCCGGTGGGTGATGGGCTCCGCCAGGGCTGCCCTTTGTCACCGGTTCTGTTCATAATTTTTATGGACAGGATTTCTAGGCGCAGCCAAGTGGCGGAGGGCTTTCGCTTTGGTGGCCTCAGGATCTCATCTCTGATCTTTGCGGATGATGTGGTTCTGTTGGCTTCATCGGGTGAGGGCCTCCAGCTCGCACTGGGGCGGTTCGCAGCCGAGTGTGAAGCAGCGGGAATGAGGATCAGCACCTCCAAATCTGAGGCCATGGTTCTCAGCCGGAAAAGGGTGGAGTGCCCACTCCGGGTCGGGGATGAGGTCCTGCCCCAAGTGGAGGAGTTCAAGTATCTCGGGGTCTTGTTCGCGAGTGATGGGAGAAGGGAGCCGGAGATCGACAGACGGATTGGGGCTGCAGCTGCAGTAATGCAGACGCTGCACCGGTCCGTCGTGGTGAAGAGGGAGCTGAGTGTAAAAGCGAAGCTCTCAATTTACCGGTCGATCTACGTCCCTACCCTCACCTATGGCCACGAGCTGTGGGTAGTGACCGAAAGGATGAGATCGCGGATACAAGCGGCGGAAATGAGCTTCCTCCGAAGGGTGGCTGGCATCTCCCTTAGAGATAGGGTGAGAAGTTCGGCCATCCGGGAGGGGCTCAGAGTAGAGCCGGTGCTGCTCCACATCGAAAGGAGCCAGCTGAGGTGGTTTGGGCATCTGGTAAGGATGCCCCCTGGGTGCCTCCTGGGTGAGGTGTTCCAGGCATGTCCCACCGGGAGGAGGCCCCGGGGCAGACCCAGGACACGCTGGAGAGATTATATCTCTCGGCTGGCCTGGGAACGCCTTGGTGTTCCCCCGGATGAGCTGGAGGAGGTGGCTGGGGAGAGGGAGGTCTGGGCCTCTTTGCTTAGGCTGCTGCCCCCGCGACCCGGCCCCGGATAAAGCGGATGAAGATGGATGGATGGATGGATGGTGTTTCTACGTCATTTTTCTTTAAAATCATGGTTTATAAACTCAGGATTTTGTAATCCTGAGTTTATTCCATGTTAGTTTCTTTTACATCCAGGTCCTCCTTCTGTCTCGGTCCTCTGTGTCCCTCTCTCTGTGTTCAGTGTCCTGGGCTGTATCCCAATTCAGGGTCTGCAGCCTTAAAGGCCGCATTTTAAGGCCGATTACGTCACAGCGACGCGACGAAGGCTGTCCCAATTCAAAGGCTGCTCGAAATGCGGCCCTCAAATGCGTCCTTCATTTCCCTGAATTTAAGGACGTGGCGGTGTAGACTTCGTGGCCCAACATATCCCAGAATGCACAGCGCGGCGGTGGGTGTGGATAATTTTGCCGAAAAAAAAAGAGTAAACTTTAAGTAAGTACTGAATATTATGTCACTTATTTTTGTGTAAATGTTTAATAACGAAGAACATTAAAACATTACTGTTGGCCACATGTCGGCAAAGTTATGTGACATTAGTGACGTTTGTACTAACTTGGTTTTAAAGCCTTTACTTTAAAATATACGCCGTCCAATAGCTGAGCTTAATCAGAGAATGATCAAAGCTCATGTAGAAACAAACAAATGAACAAAAGATTTTCTCCTTCATTTCTGTCAAACAAAGCTGAAACGTTTCCAGCTGTTAGTATCATGGTTGCTAGGCAACCTGGGCAGTATGACGGAGGCTAGACCATCCCATTTCACAAGCCTCGCACTTCCGGCCTTAGCGGTCTTTAAGTACGTGGCCCTTGTGGACCGTTAAGGCTGCAGACCCTGAATTGGGATACAGCCCTTGTGTTCTGTTTCCCTTTTCTGTTCCCGTGTTCCTCTCCTTGTGTTCCACGTCCTGTCATCACTTCTCACTGTTTCCTGTTTTATTTTGACAGCCCCGTGTTTGGTGTGTTTGTTCATTTGTGTCAGCTGTGTTCCCCGTGCGTCTCCACTTCCCTCGTTACCCTCCTGTGTGTATTTATGTCTGTCCTGCATCGCTATCTCTCTCTTTCCCTGCATGTTTCTCTGTATGTTGTGTTTATGTTCTGTATTCCAGTTTAGGTTAGCTTAGTATTGTATCTCCAGCACTCTGTCAGTAAAGCTGTTTGAGTTTCTCTGTCCTGTGATTCTGCACTTGGATCCTAACCTGCCTGCGTCACACAGCTGTTTCATGACAGGAAGTCACTTTAAAACTCAGATTAAATAATCTATGAACCAGGGTTAAAGGGTTGTGTCTTTTGGTTAGTTATTTTGTTCTAATTCTGATCTGATTTGACTCGTAAGTACTTTTTGTATTTTGTATTTTCGCTATTTGGTGACAGAGCAGAGCAGGTCAGCCACTAATCAGAACGTCGGTGGTTCGATCCCAGGCTGCCAAATATCCTTGGGCAAGATACTAACCCCGTGTTTGCCTACTGGTGGTGGTCAGAGGGCCCGGTGGCGCCAGTCAGTGTCAGTGTCAGTGCGCCCCAGGGCAGCTGTGGCTACAATGTAGCTGCCATCGCCAATGTGTGAATACGTGGGTGAATGACTGAATGTAGTGTAAAGCGCTTTGGGGTCCTTAAGGACTGAGTAAAGTGCTATATAAATGCAGGCCATTTACCATTCACATTCGACCTCGGATCTCCTCCTTTTCCTGGAATGACAGAGACAGAAAAGAAAACACCTCCCTGCCTAGTCTTGATTAATTAATATCATCCTACTGATTCTATTTATTATCTAAGTTCTGGACATTCTGTTCGGACTTCCTTGGCCCAGAAAATATCATCCTGACTGTTAACCAGTGTGATGTGTAAGCATGCTGCAAGAAGACGCTCTGTGCTCTACGTCAGTCTCAATATTTCAATTCAGTCGTAGCGCTGAATGAGGATCCCGACCCTCAAAAACACGCCAGCTTTTTTCTGTAACCGGAAGGTCGCCGGCTCGATCCCCGGGCTCTCTGTCCTGGTCGTTGTGTCCTGGGGCAAGACACTTTACCCTACCGCCTGCTGGTGTTGGCAAGAGGGGCCGATGGCGCGATATGGCAGTCTGCCCCAGGGCAGCTGTGGCTACAACTATATAACTATATAAATCCAATCCATTATAATGAGCTGAAATGTGTATATAAAAATAATTAAAAAAAAACCCAGCTTTACTTAATCATTCTAACAGAATTCCAATGGGTCTTCAAAAATGAGTTTGAGGATCTGCTACTTACTAGACACCCATATGGAAAAGACCTGCATAAGATGTGGCCTACTTCATATAGTGAATCAAGGCTCATATGATTTACTCGTGGCCACTTTCATATATTGTTTTAATAAGTATCCAAAACATACAAGTTTCATTTATATAATTTTTCTAGGGATCTTATATCTGTTTTTACTCTTGTATCCTTTTCATACAAGTTTCACACAAGACAGAAACTTTATAAGATTTATATATATCGTCGCGAAATCGATCAGTGTAGAGCAGTGAGACAAACCACGGAGGCCCCAGAAAAGTGCAATCAAACGATGAGTTTATTAACACACAGGAGAAAACATCAGCGTATGTCCTCTGACAAAAATACATGTTGTGGACACTTGTAAAGCAGTCGGGTACAGCCCCCCCCCCCCCCCCCCATGGCGTCAATTACAGATTAAAATAGGTTCCAGACATTAGTCGCAATTAATGGTACATCTTGTAACTTGAGCTAAGCCTTCACGCAGTTCTACACAATCAGCCAGGAAGCTGGGAAACTCTGATTGAGTTAAAATCTCTGCTCTAGAAAAATCAAACTCTCTATCAGATGTTTCACAACAAACCAACACCGCCACTAACACCTCTCCGGGCTCCCCACGAGTGACAGGTGTCTGCAAAATAGAGAAGGTAAAACCAGTGAAAGTTCTCGGATCAATTGTGCGCAAAAGAGCCCTGCTCATTTACTGCGTCGAGTCTCTTAAAGACAAGGTAACACACTCTATAACTTCTCTAAATCAGGAGGATGTTCACACCGTCATTTATTACTGCGTTTCTTGCTTATTTAAAATAACTCCGGTGTCAGAAACACAAATAATTTACCCTGTCCAGTGATACTGAATTTCAAAATCAACAAATATGCGGTCACAAAAAGTGGAAACCGCCCTCTCCGCCTCTCGTGCGTCCTGTCCTGTCCTTGCACAGTATTCAACGAGGCAACGAAATATAATGGAGCAGCGGAACAAAAAGTTTTCTAAATCTGATTCACTTATTTCTGCAGACAGTGTAAAACCATAAGGGGTTTCTGGCGTTTCAGCGTAACATGTGCATCTCATGTAAAGAAAATCCCTTATGCGTGAAATTTCAATTTGGCAAGATCCCGAAATGAGCATGCCTTTTTATCCCGAATAAAATGAAATTACTACACCCCATGCAGTATCATTATCAACCTGTTATGTTAAAATCAAAAGGACAAGTGACCGCACCCAAAGTTTTAACTGCACACTTTCTTAACCAGAAAGAAGAGAAAAGAAAAGAGACTTTAAAGCCTCACACACACATAACCTGCTTCCAGCTGCACTTAAATCATTTCAGACAGTTTCTTACGTCACAGCGAATCCGGGTATCAACACAGCTGCACGTCTTTTGTGAGACCTCAACGGTCCGCAGACTTTGAGGAAATATCAACAGAAACACGGCTTTTTTACGGACCACAGCGGGTCTCCACAGACACAGGTAATGCTTTAATCATCTCTCATAACCTGCAGTAATATTATCAGAGTTTCTTCAACACAGTGAACCTTGATTTCCTTCCGCTGTTCCAGATCTACTGTTTAGATCTACTGGTGTTGGTCGAACAGATGTGTGGCAGTCTTGCGTTTCAGGAGCTGCTACCGACAAACCAGCAAAAACACGCCAAATGTGTCACCTGTGACACTTGTGAGGTTATCTCAAACACACTCTGTCAGTCTTGATGCTGTTGAACAACAAAAAGTTTAAAAATGTCGCGAGTTTACTTGGTGATTGTCTCATGCGCGACGCGATCGCGAAAACAGCAAACAATTAACACCACGCTGATGTTGTTCACAGGACAGCAAGAGTAAACGATCGGGAGCGGCTCACTTTACTGTTACGCTCAAGCTCACGGCTGGCTTGAGTTCTCTTAAATCATATGTCAACTCCTCGGACCTCTGCGTCCGGTATTACTCTTTTTCTCACAAATAAGTGTCTCCCAAAATGATCCTCTGATCACAACCTATTTTTAAACCAAGGTCCCAAGTCTTGGTAGATGGTCAATGTCCAGTTGTGGACACTTATAAAGCAGTGGGGTACGCGCCCCACCCATGGCGTCAATTACAGATTAAAATAGGTTCCAGACATTAGTCACAGTTAATCGTACATCTTGTACATCTTTAATGGCTATAAACAGACATAGAACTTCTCTTTTCTGTAACATCTTCCATACAAGGTAATAAACTTCAAGCCTTCAGGGTCTCTGGGGCTAATTATTGACTCTGGTCATCTGTTGCCAAGTAGAGTAAAATATAGTGAGACACCAAATGAGTTAAGGCCTCAGGCCTGACACATTCCTAGATTACATGTGTTATATGTATTGTAAGCATCCATTGCAGTTATCCTTCTATGTTCTAGTTTCCCTCAGCATGTATCACCTGGACAGTCACGCCAGTGAAGCTTAAGACCCTTAATGAACCGAACATCAACTCGAAATAAGCACAAATATGCAACGTGTATGAAATACTTCTCGCTGTACCTGTAAAAAAGTTAACATAATGGAAGGATCCTCAAATGAACATCTTCAATACACAACTTTAATGCAATATCTATACTGTGAGAAATATTATTAGATGAAATAATGCTGTAAAGATTGTTATTAATGCAATTATAATGATGCAGATTATATGGCAGCAATAAAAGAATTTCTGTATCTCCACAATATCTTTTCCATATGGGCATGGAAAGTACACAAACAGAAAAGGGAGGGCCAACGACTGAACTACCCCTTTAAAAGAGGCTAACCATGTACACTACTCTTTTTTCAGTGCATTCCTATCTGTCTCAACATGTTTGCTTCACTTGTGCTGCTATGGGTCTTCATTTGGATCGCCATCCTTCATTTCAAATCCCGGAGGCCCAAGAACTTTCCACCAGGACCTCTTAACGTGCCCCTACTGGGCAGCATTTTTCACCTGAGCCTAGAGAACCCCTTGAAAGATTTTGAGAAGGTAATAAAAATGTTGTTTGTTGAATTGTGTTGTTTTATCATTTTAAGAAAGGAAAAATGGGCCATTCACATACAGGCACTTAACAGTACTGATCTTACCTTTTTACTGTGATTGCCTAATATGTTGTTGGGATAAAACTGACTCTCTGCACAGTTGGCATTTACCCAGCCAAAACTGCAAGTCACTGGACAGATTGGACTTTACCTTCTTGATAAGTCAGTATTTGCTAACAGAGTTTTTCTGTATGTGTGAAGGGGGTTATCTTTATGTTTCCTTATATAAAATAATAAAAGAGCAGTAAACGCTTCAAAAAATCAATTATTTTATTGAGTATAATTTGTCAATATAGCTTTACTAATATGCCACAAGCTGTGTCTACCAGGATGCGTACACAGGGTCCTATTTTCAGGTCACAGTAGAAAAATATTAAGGACATAAATTACATTTAATTGAATTTAATTAAAAACCAGAATCCTTTTTTCATAGCTGCTTTAGACCATATAAAATGTTAATTCCTCTGGTCGGTAAATATGTTTAAAGCCCCTTCAAAATGTAATATTCATCTGAGGGTGTGACGCATGGATTTCAAACTTGTCATTTTGTTTCCTCCCAGCTGAGGAAGTCTTATGGAGATGTCTACAGTATTTTCCTGGGGCGCGAACCAGCTGTAGTCATCAATGGTGTAAAGGCCATGAAGGAGGCTATGGTGACCAAGGCTGCTGATTTTGCTGGACGACCTCAAGGCTTGTTCGTTAATGAGCTCGTTGATGGGAAAGGTAGAATTTACATCATGTTATATGCGGTATAATGGAATAATAGTAAAATCATCTTTATCAGAAATTCTAATTGCGACTCAGAGTCAAATGTACGTTTTGGTGGGTGTTTTGTTGCTGCTTCTCCAGTGCCCCTGTCGTGACTTTCGCGTGCATCAAAACAAGCGAAACAGACTCACAGTGGTTTATGTTTCCTACCTGGGAAAGTTGATGTTGCTGATGTTTTACTGACTTTAAACTACACTGTGAGGATCAATTGTTCACTTTTAGGCCAAGAGGTTGGAGAGCTTTGGAACAGGGAACATTTTTGAGTTCTTTCTTCTTTATGTTGCTCAACCTGTTGTAGGAGTCATTATGGCAGATTATGGCTCTAAGTGGAGGGAACAGCGTCGCTTTGGTTTGACGACTTTGAGGAACTTTGGTCTGGGAAAGAATTCAATGGAGGAGAGAATTCATGACGAGATCAAACACATCATCAGTACCCTGGAAAAGAACATTGGTATGTTCATCGATGGGTTCACGCACCAGTTTTGCACGGTGCTGTTGGTTGCAGAATAGTGATTTGTACTCTCGTACAGTGCTGTCTTGTTTCATTATGTCTCCTACAGGTAAAACAATGAGCCCTAGGGTTATGTTTCATAATGCAGCCTCCAACATCATCTGCCAGGTTCTGTTTGCTAGACGCTACACGTACGATGATGAGTTAATCAAACTGTTTGTTGGAATCTTTAACGAGGTTTCAAAGATAATCAATGGACCGTGGGCCACGGTGAGTAAAACTGACACCAATGCTATCGAGGCAAAGTGTTTACAGTTTCCTAACAGGTCTGTGAGACTTCCTGGAGCATGCCAACATGGCTACAGTCTTCAGCTCAGTCTAGAGCTGAAGGTGAAACGTCTTCAAGATCAAAATCCACTGTGGAATCGCTGCTATATTCTTATTGTTTAGAAGTCAGAATGGACTTTGTATCGACTTGTTGACCGTCCATCCAATATAGTTTTGCCAGTCAAATAAAAATCTTAAAAGTTATCTTCAGCAATACGTCTTCTTCCACCAATTTTGTTGTTTGGTTGTTTTTCTGCAGCTGTATGACTCTTTTCCTATAATACGTAACCTGCCACTGCCCTTCCAAAAGGCCTTTAAGAAAATGGAGGTAATGTTGAAGATCATTCTTACCACACGTTTGTACAATAAAGATAGAAACATACGCATGCACACTGTCAGTGAAAAGCGAAAAGTACGAATGAAGAATTGCATGTTTTAGATTTATAAGAATCTTTCACGTCGCATGGTGAGCGAGCACAGAGAGACCCGAGTTCCCGGAGAGCCACGAGACTTCCTTGACTGCTACCTGGATGAACTGGAGAAGGTGTGTGAGCGTGAAAAGGAAAGCAATAAATAAATGGACATTCTCAGTATTTACTCAGTATCTTGTTACACAAGTATAACACTCATACTCTTATATGAATGATGAGATACATTTTTGTCTTGCTTGAATGTTTCTTACAATTATCACTCTCTGCATTTTTAGAGAGTTGATGAAGAGTCTTCATTTTCAGAAGAAGAGCTCATTATTTACTTGCTGAATCTTCACTTCGCTGGGACTGACACCACCTCTAACACGCTTCTTACTGGTTTTCTTTACCTGATGAACTATCCACACATACAAGGTAATACGACTCCCCCCGTACTCATTTATAATCAAGAAAAATTCAACTTGTTGGCACATTTATAGTAAAATTTTTGTTTTATTTGCGTTATCTGTCCACTGGATATTAGTTTGTGCACTCGAGATGTTTTTGTACTCTAGACTAAAACAAAACATTTGATTTTGATCCAAGATTTTGCTTTTTACTGTGAACAAAAAGAGTCCCTGCCAGAGCTGTGCTTTCACAATCTTTTAATAATATGCAACAATTCCCATGTTAGAACCTAATAAGGTATACTTAGAAGTAGCTGGAAATGGTCTTTAAGCCTGTGAAATTACATATGAATTTGTCCACTTGTAGCAGCTGGATACTGGGTGGGTAAGACTACACGTCTTTCCCACCCAGTATCCAGTAAGGGTCCTGGCTAGACCCCTCATGCTAACCAAAAACCCTGGAATGGCGCGGCTACGTCTGCAGCCCGTCTAAAGCACGGACACAAAAACATTTCACTGCACATTGTACTGTGTATGTTACTAATAATCAAGCTTGTTTGTTTTTGTTCATGTTAGGGTGTCGAAAAACAATTACGGCTAGGGATGCACCGATACCACTTTTTTTGGAAACGAGTACAAGTACGAGTACTTGCATTTCAGTACTCGCCGATACCGATACCGAGTACTTAATAAAAACATGATTTAAATTTACAGGTAACAGCTTTAGTCCTATAATTTAACAAAAAACAAACAAACAAGGGACTAGTTTGGAATTAAGAACATTTATTTAAAATGAAAAGCATGTTGTATGCAACATATTACAGAATAAATAATTATAAAAAACTAAATTTAATTTTAAATTTGTTCGTCTGTTTCTCTGTTTAGAAGTCTCACTAGCACAGTCACAGCTGGGATGACATCAGAGGCTAGTGCGTCGTAGCTGCTCACTTTTTTAGTTAGTTCCTCAAAGGGGGCGAAGATGGAGCATGTAATACGTGCTGTTCCAGCGCGTCTGTACATCCTGCTGCAGTCTCTTTATTGGCTGGTTGAGCTGTCCCTGAATGTCCTCGAGGCGGGAGTAGGCTAAGGCAGAATGTTTAAAATGCCCAACTATTTTCCGTCCCACTGCTGTAGCATCAGCTATGCTCCTCTGTGCTAATAAGCGTGGGTAAATAAGCGTGGGTAAATAAGCGTGGGTAAATAAGCGTGGGTAAACTCTTTGTACTCGTTGTCGTGTTGGGATTTTGGTGCTTGATTAAATAACTTGTGTTAAATGCGCTACCTTTAGAGCCTCTGGACAATTTCGCTGAGCACAATTTGCAGTCCGCCTTTGTTTTCGCGTCTTCGTTCACTTTGAAATATTTCCACACGGCTGACTTGTCTCGCCTGCCCTTCTCTCAGCTCTGAGCTGCAGCCGGGGCCTGGGGGCGGGCACTCGGCGCCTGGGGGCGGGCACTCGGCGCCTGTGATTAACCCCTTACATGCCGCTCTAACATAGACAGGTCTCAGACCGTGGTATCGGTCCTCGGTATTGGGGGACTTTTAACGAGTACGAGTACTTTAGAAAATGTGGTATCGAGGCCGATACCGGTATCGGTACCGGTACCGGCACCGACACCGGTATCGGTATCGGATGCACCGATACCGATAGGGATGCACCGATACCGATAGGGATGCACCGATACCGGCATCCCTAATTACAGCAAATGAAAAGCACCCATTATTAATAACTTGTCTAATCCTATGTTTAGTTCATCACTCGTGACATTTACCACATTACTAATTTTCATTGTCTCTTTAAATAGCATTAACTGTTGTTTGTTATGTAACATTTGTTTTTGACTTTCTTTACAACACATTGTATGATGCAACATCTCCCACAGAACGATGTCAGCACGAGATAGACCGAGTGTTAGACGGGAAGGACCGCGCCTGTTTTGAAGATAGACAAAATATGCCCTACGTGCAGGTACGAATCATACAACATATGCAGGGTATTGCAGACTGAACATTTCGACTGGTTATGTCGCTGTAGTATTGTCATGATCGAGCCAGCGTTTTGAGTTTTCATTTATGTTGATGGTTTGTGTTTAAGTTCATTTAGTTACAAGCTGCTGGGTTTCCCAGTTATGGTTCATTGTTATAAATAAATAAAATAAATATTTTTGCTCTATACTACATAAATGTCTTAATCCAGGCAGTGATTCATGAAGCCCAGAGGGTTGCCAACACTGTTCCTCTCAGCGTCGCCCACTGCACCACCAGGGACACAGAGCTGATGGGATATTCCATTCCCAAGGTAAGAGGCAACCGGCTACATAGGTTTTAGGAACAGAGGCAATGAAGAGTTTTCTTAATGTCTTTTATTGTTTTGGTGTTTTTTCAGGGTACAGTAATTATCCAGAATCTGACCTCAGTGCTCAGCGAGGACGGACAGTGGAAATTCCCTCATGAATTCAACCCAGAAAACTTCCTAAATGACCAAGGAGAGTTTGTTAAACCAGAGGCCTTCATGCCTTTCTCTGCAGGTACAAGAGCATAGACAAATACAGCAGCAGAGACAGGGTTGATCAAATATGTGTTCTACATGGTACTGAGACCTGTTTTAATGTCTCAGGTCCTCGGGTGTGTCTCGGAGAGGGTCTGGCTCGTATGGAGCTCTTCCTCATCCTGGTGACTCTGCTGAGGAGATATCAGTTCATCTGGCCCGAGGACGCAGGAGAACCAGACTTCACTCCGGTCTACGGGATCACCTTAACTCCCAAACCGTTTAGCATGAAGATCCAACTCAGGACACCACAATGAGATGGCGTGCAGACGCTGCAGCTCAGTGATAAAAATAGAGTCACGCTTAGAATTGAATGAAAATAAATTTCTGCTGCCTTAAAGTCAACAGTCACAAAAGTAAAATATACATAAATTGGGTGAGTGCACCTATCCCAACATAGGGTTTGATCCTTAATTAGTCTCTAAACTATGTATTAGATTTTCCCAAATACTGCAGGGTCTACCCTGAGGCAACGCTTTGTGTGATTTGGAGCTATAAAAAAACCTGACCAACAGTCGTCCAACATCTAATTTGGAAAAAAAAAAGTGTGGATGTGAATCACACCCATCATTGTGTTAATAAAGAAGTGAGAAACAATAAATCCATTACAACCCAGATTTGTGTGTGTGGTTTTACACTCATTGTTATGCAGACTCTTTTTGAGGTCGTCTTTTGTGACAATTAATTTTAGTTATTCAGCAGATCTCCCTGGTTTTCAGACATTAACAGAAACTCATTTACAACTGTCCCAGATTTAAAAACTCATGTATATTCTTTACATCAGCCCGAATTACAGGTCGTTATAGATTTTGATGGTAAGAAACACTTTAACTTAAAATGGGTTAACAGACAATTTTTAATTTTAAGTTAGAGTTTTAATTTTTAAGTTTAAGTTAGAAGTTATTATAAATACAAATAAAAAAACATCAGTTTTTTCACTTGATATAATAATAATAACTTTCGGTTGTAGTTTCTTGTTTTGTATTTTGACATTTTTATGGGCTCATATTTCATTTTCTTACCTTAAACGTGGATTAAAGATTTTTATTGTAGTACATACGTATTTCATTATCTTTTCATGTTTAATACTATTTATTTCTATTTATTATTTATTTATTTATGTATTTATTATTATTTAATACTATTTATTCAACATGTTTGTCCTTAAAAATGAAAATTATGTTAAATCTACAACATGTATTTTAATTTACTGTCTCTTAAAAATACAGAAATATTCTAAATACTAATTACAGAAAGCTTATATATTTTTATGTGATGGTATCCATCCATCCATTTTTACAGCTCATCCAGGTTCAGGTTGTGGGGGCGGAGTCTGTGGAGAGCGGCACAAAGAAGCCCAGACATCCTCTGCCTATATAATGAGACATTTACAGTTTTACCAGCTCTAACTAATCACAAATAGCTTGGGGAAAAATGGATCCCATTGATGCGACCGTCTCTGCATCACGCCCACCCACATAATATTCAAACCTTTGATTTCCGAGGAGCAGCCAATCAAAGGAAAGTGGGCGGAGCTGCTCCACTACAACATTTTTAAAAAGATGGCTTGAAATGCAGTATTTTTCCAATATTGTGAATCATGCAAAGCCAAGAATAAATATCTGAAGTTGTAAAAACAGTCCTAATACAGGCATCCATTGTTTTTCTTTTTTTTAACTTTTGTCAGTTAAACATTAAAACAAAAAGTACGATTTTAAATATTTGCATTTCTATATATTAAATTAAAAGTGAAGTAGGCATCATAGGTACCATTATGTTCTGTGGCAACAGCAATAGCAGACATTTGCTTGCCTATGATGGCACAGACATGCGTAGATCAAGTCGGTGTCGAACAAATGACTAACCCGATCAGTGCCTCTGCAGGCCCCACGACTGTGCAAAGGTTGTCTGTGTTTGTACAGTGAAGGGTTAAGGTTAGGGTGTACAAAGGCCCGATGAAACAGAATACGGTGAATCACAGCATCACCATGTTTGCATCTGTTGCTCTGATATTGTTGTTGCTTCTCCTGCTGCTTTTTTCAGCATACAGACCCAATAATTTCCCTACAGGCCTGCAACCAATCCCCGTCTTTGGAAACCTGCTGGATCTCAATTCAATTCTATTCTATTTTATTTATATAGCGCCAAATCACAACAAAAGTCGCCTCAAGGCGCTTCATAGATACAGAGAAAAACCCAACAATCATATGACCCCTATGAGCAAGCACTTTGGCGACAGTGGGAAGGAAAAACTCCCTTTTAACAGGAAGAAACCTCCAGCAGAACCAGGCTCAGGGAGGGGCGGGGCCATCTGCTGTGATTGGTTGGGGTGAGAGAAGGAAGACAGGATAAAGACATGCTGTGGAAGAGAGACAGAGGTTAATAACAGATATGATTCAATGCAGAGAGGTCTGTTAACACATAGTGAGTGAGAAAGGTGACTGGAAAGGAAAAACTAAATGCATCATGGGAATCCCCCGGCAGCCTACATCTATTGCAGCATAACTAAGGGAGGATTCAGGGTCACCTGGTCCAGCCCTAACTATATGCTTTAGCAAAAAGGAAAGTTTGAAGCCTAATCTTGAAAGTAGAGATAGTGTCTGTCTCCTGAATCCAAACTGGAAGCTGGTTCCACAGAAGAGGGGCCTGAAAACTGAAGGCTCTCCCTCCCATTCTACTTTTAAATACTCTAGGAACAACAAGTAGGCCTGCAGAGCGAGAGCGAAGTGCTCTAATAGGGTGATATGGTACTACAAGGTCATTAAGATAAGATGGGGCCTGATTATTTAAGACCTTGTATGTGAGGAGCAGGATTTTGAATTCTGGATTTAACAGGAAGCCAAAACAGGATCTGGATAAGCCTATTGCTGGCCTAGAGAGGGTAAAGTTTAATATCATTTCTAATATTTTAAATATATAAAACAATTCTACAATTTTTTTCATATATGCATTCATTGATGTACACACTGATAGGTTTGTCTGAGATTCCTGCATCTTTAATTGTTTCCTGGTGTTAGTTTTTGTTTTCCTTTCTCTCTAAAAATAAAATATTAGATTGGATTAGATAAAACTTTATTAATCCCTCCGGTGGGTTCCTCTGGGAAATTCGGTAAGCTGCATACAGTTTAATGAGGGAAATGACTGTTTTTAGTCTAGATACTCATTTGTTGAATAAATATCTTAAAAGATGAATGAAAATAGAGATATAGAGTTATAAATAGAGTTGAATATTCCAAAGTTTTTTTTCTTCATGGTAGTTATTTCACTCGGCTGTTTGTCTGCTCGAGCTGATGAGCTGAGCTCCTCACAGAACAGAGGGGGCTTGGCTCTGTGACCTGATGGTCAGTTATTTATCAAAGAAATCTAACTTAAAAGAATAAAAATGCTCTGCAGAGGTGCTGTGAGGTGATTTTAGTCCAAACAAGGTCACTCGTTTGTTTACGATGACGATAACTTTTTAAAATCAACTTGTTACAGTGTCTCATAATTGCACTGAATCTGAATTTTGTACCCTATTTTTATAAAACATGCCACTTTATCTCCCCCAGCTGGCTGAACACGATGGGAACATCTACAGCCTTTAATTGGTCCCAGGCCTGCGGTTGTTATCGTTGGGCCTTAAAGGAGGCCCTGATCCACAAAGCTGCTGACTTCTCTGGCAGACCACAACACCTAATGTACAATCATGCTGCACAACGATAGCTTTCTGTGACTTTCTGTCTCTTTATGCAGCCCCCGCAGACATGTTTCATCTCGTCTCAAGTTTTACACCAGATCCTCTTCCTGATACAGCTCCCAAGGGATTCGTGTCTCTTCCTAGAACTGAGCTGCATAACTTTTGCTTGTGAGGTGAATGTGTAAACCACTAAACTGTGAAACTGTAACAGCTTTGGTCCTCTGTTTGTTATTTTAATGGGAAAGGAGTAAGAGCACAATGACAGCCTCGGGTCTCAGAGTTGCATCAGATAACAGTGGCCACTGGAAATGTAATGCAGACATATTAGTCTGCATGTGGTTGGAGTGCAAGATTAAAATTAATTAAGTGGGAATACTTTCTGTGGTGACATGAACGTGATGTAAATACTGTGACAGGAGATTTCTAAGAATCACCCCGCAGTTCTTCAGCTTGAGACACCTGAGTTAGAAAACACAAACACTGCAGTTGTCTTTCACTCGCGAGGGCACTCATGGACGCACGACCTGCGTCTCATCACTGTCTGCGTGCTTTATTTATACTTGACTGTGTGTCTGTGTGTGTGTGTGTGTGTGTGCGTGTGTGTACAAAGGTAACAAAGTTACTCTAAGAACTCAGAGCTGAGCTTCTCCTTTTCTAAGTCTGCATGTTCTTTCAGAAAAGAGGAAGCTGTTAGTCGTTTATCACAAAAGACTTCATATCAAAAGTCACGTAGACATTTGGTTGCTTAGTGATCCTAAAAAAGCACATTTCATGAAGCTGATCACATTATATAAAAACAATTTTCCTTTGACATACTGTGAACAAAGTAAATGCTGAATGTCAAAACTCCGTACACTGGCACCATCTGGTGGTAGTAGTGAGAACAACAGGTGATGTGCTTGAGTCCCAGAGAGCAGCCATTTGGCTTTTCTACCTTTCTACCTACCAGCCAAATGGCTGGTAGGCTTTTAAGTAATATACTGTGTTCACCTGTGAACTGCTGCTTTTGTTATGTAAATAAGGTGGGGCCATGCTGAGCCACTTGGAGTGGTTAGTTTCCTGGGCCACAAGGAAACTTGTGTTTCAGTTTGCCATCTTAGGGAGACATCAACACACATGGGTGTATTTCTTTTGTTGCTGAAATTTATTGATAAAAACAGTACAAAAAAACAAAAAACAACCATTTGTACACAGATTTACAAATAATAATAAAAAGTGAGTGAGTACATTTCAACATTTTCAGCAATCACTCACTATCCTGGCACTGCCATGGTATCTGTAGTCTGCATTTACCACATGTGTATCTGTAGCAGTGAACACATCGCACAGTTGCATGATTGTTCTTGCATTTGTGTTTGACCTGACACATGGCTCTTTTTCCAGGGCTAGGTGTGGAGGGTTGTGTCCAAAGCAACTGTTCTTTTCTTGCCTTCTTCCCAGCCATATGAGAGTGAGCCGAGGATGGTGGTTTTCCGTCTAAGAAGTTTTTGTGCAAGTGAAAGCGATGTGAAGAAATTGTCCGTGGTAACATTTCTGCCCTTGTCTAGGAATGGTTCCATCAGCCTCATCACTACATTTTCAGACAGTCTCTCCCCACTGGGACGATTGGGGTCCTTGCCAAGATATGGGAAGACATCGCAAATGTACTTGGATTTTAGGTCGCAAGCCACCCAAAACTTGATCCCAAACTTGTCAGGTTTACTTGCAATATACTGCAGGGTTAGGGTTATACTGTGGGTTTCCCAGGTTTGCTGACCAGCAGTCATGTAGTGATGGAACCCTAGTAACCCCCCGCAAGATGACAATTGCATCGCCTCTACACAAAAGGAAGTTCACAGCTCCCCACCCCCACACACAAACAAAGAGGCTGTTGGCAGTTAGAAATCAGCAATCATTCACACACCCCCACTCCCCCACTTCTCAGGTAACAACCTAATTTACATATGAATTGATGCTAAACGACTAGCCAATTTAGCTTCCACTTGGCTGACTTGGGTTAGAAAAGCCTGGGACTTCCAGTGTTTAAAGGGATAAAAGTTTCCATATTTGCATGTAGCTCATCCTCCAGGAGTGGCTTCAGCAGATTACAGTCCCGGTTGGAGCACAGACGCTTCAGCCTGATGACCCTGAGAAACTTTGGTCTGGGGAAACAGTCCATGGAGCAGAGGATTCTCGGAGAAATGCAGCACGCTGTGAAGCTTCTGCAGGAAAGCGTTGGTATGCTTTTCTCCAGCAGTGAGTAACTAATTGTTTTTGTTGCTCTGTTTTTAATGACGTTTGTGTCTAAAAACGTCTGTTCACATTGTTTCTCCAGGTAGGACCACAGACCTTCAGCTGCTGTTCCACACTGGAGCCTCAAACATCATCTGCCAAGTTCTGTTTGCTGAGCAACGAGGATGAATTCATCAAGAACAGAAAGTTCGTCTTTTTCATGAGACATCCGAATTAATCGCTGGGGCACGGTGAGCTGCTTTCATAGTGACGCCTCTGAATATCATGCTGTCACTGATATTATGCAGAATAAATACAATCTGCAAACAAGGTCACACCATAACAGTAAAATTACATTTCATCACTGTTTTCATCTGTACAGACTCATGAGTACATTCCTGTGGTGCGCACCTTGCCGCTGCCTTTCCCGGAAACCTTCAAGTATTTCAGGCTTTGTTTTGGAAAGTTTTGATTTGCAAAAGTTTTGCAAATAATCCTTATTTTATGTTTTAATGCAGAGACAATAGCAAAGCTGTCATATGTTTGATGATCTACTCCTGTAGAAGTGAAGGAGCTGACAGGTGAAACCTCTTCCTTAGATGATCAATAATCATGTATAACCACTATATTAATCAAATATTCTCATTCAAACCAGGAAAATGTTCGTATTAAAAATGAAAATGATGTCACTTGAAATTGAAATGTTGAGGTGACCACATGTGACCACATTGAGGCCCATTTGAATCAGGCACAAATGACACTGAGTGTTAGCTCTCCATATATTTTCAAACATTTCCCCCAAAAGCAAGAAAAAGGCCCAAAATTCTGTTATTTTACTGAACGTAGTATGATGCAACACAGGATCAACAATACAGCACCTGCAGTATTAAGTGTGAGTCAGTTTTATCCATGTGTTTAAAAACATCCATGTCAGCATGACACACGGTGCAGAAACAGCTCATCAAAGCTTTTTTCCTGATCGCCCATGAAAGAGATTTGGAGAAGTTGACAGAGAACAAAAAGAGCAAAGTTCCCGGTAAACCACGTCATTTATAGATGACTCGTCTGTTCATCAAAACGACGGCTCGTTGTTTTCTGAAGACCAGCTTTCACTGCGCACCTTCACTATGCTGGAACTGACCCACCTGCAAACACCATGCTTGTTGCAATCCTCTACCTGATGAATTATCGCGAGGTGCTTTTTATACAGTGTCTCGTTTAGCCAAGGATTAGCTGCATGTTTGATGCTCTGTGACCTGCAAAACTAACGACATCTTAATAATAATAAATAATAATAACAATACATTTTATTTAAAAGTGTCTTTCAAAACACCCAAGGACACTGTACAGAACAAACAATACAGCCATAAAAACAGGAAATAAACACAATAATAAAAAAATGTTTAAGAGCATGAAGAAGTTATATAGAGAAGGCTATCTTGAACAGGTGGGCTTTGAGGGTGGACTTAAAAAGAGGGAATGAACTGATGCTTCTGAGGTTGGGGGATAGGGAAGTCGAGGGGCAGAGCGACTGAAAGCCCTGCCCCCCATGGTGAAAGGAAGACGAAAGGAAGGAACAGAAAGAAAAAGAGAAGAGGAGGATCTGAGGCACCGGGATGGGATGGAGATCTGTACCAAATCAGAGAGGTATGGTATGAATAGCCTTATAATAGAGTATAAAGGAGTATTTTAAAATTAATGCAAAGTTTAACCGCTAGCCAGTGAAGCTGCTTCAGGATAGGGGTGATGTGGTGGGTAGGGGGAGTCGTAGTGATAATACGGGCAGCAGAGCTCTAATCCTGCAGGGATGATGGGATGTGTGTGAGTTTGAGGTATCACGCTTGGTAAACATGGTAAAGAGCTATTTAAATAGCTTTTTGTTAGCATGTGTTAAATTCTCCAAGTGTTAAATTTCTCCAAATACAAGTTAAATATTCATAATTTGTCTATAAAAGCTTTGCAGTATGTATACAACATAAAAACATGTATGGGTACTGCCTCATAGATAAGCAGTCTTGTAAACGTTCAGTACTGTTCTTTATCGATTAAAACAATCGTGGTGAAAGGTGTTCAAAAATAGCTACAAAGACCTGCACCTGCAAGGATTCACTGTGTACCGGCTGATATGAAAACCAGATTTACAAAATATGTAGACGATAAGGAGAATCAGCACCTCCAAATCCGGGGCCATGGTTCTCAGCCGGAAAGGAGTGGAGTGCCCACTCTGGGTCAGGAATGGGTTCCTGCCTGGAGTGGAGGAGTTTAAGTATCTCAGGGTTTTGTTGAGTGCGGGAGAAGGGAGCGGGCCGTTGACAGACTGATTGGTGATGTGTGCTGGTCCACTGTGGTGAAGAGAGAGCTGAGTGTAAAAGCAAAGTTCTCAATTTACCAGTTAATCTACGTCCCCACCCTCACCTACAGTTTGAGCTGTGGATGGTGACTGAAAGAACGAGATCGCGGATACAAGCGGCAGAAATGAGCTTCCTCTGAAGGGTTTCTGGCCTCTGCCTTAGAGATGGGGACTCGGGATAGAGCTGCTCCTCCACATCGAAAGGAGCCAGTTGAGGTGGTTCGAGCATCTGATGAGGATGCCTCCTGGGTGAGGTGTTCCGGGTATGTCCCACCAGGAGGAGGCCCCAGGGCAGACCCAAGACACACTGGAGAGATTATATCTCTCGGCTGGCCTGGGAATGCCTTGGTGTTCCCCCGGACAAGCTGGAGGGGGTGGCTGAGGAGAGGGAGGTCTGGGCTTCTCTGTGTATGCTGCTGCCCCCATGACCCCACCCCGGATAAGTGGAAGAAGATGGATGGATGGATGGATGGATGGATGGATGGATGGATGGATGGATGGATGGACGGATGGATGGATGGATGGATGGACGGATGGATGGACGGATGGACGGACGGATGGATGGATGGACGGACGGACGGATGGATGGATGGACGGATGGATGGACAGATGGACGGACGGATGGATGGACGGATGGATGGATGGATGGATGGACGGATGGATTGATGGATGGACGGACGGATGGATGGATGAATGGATAGATGGACGGACGGATGGATGGATGAATGGATAGATGGACGGACGGACGGACGGACGGACGGATGGATGGACGGATGGATAGATGGATGGATGGATGGATGGATGGACGGATTGATGGATGGATGGACGGACGGATGGATGGACGGATGGATAGATGATGGATGGATGGATGGACGGATGGATGGACGGATGGATGGTTGGATGGATGGATGGACGGATGGATAGATGATGGATGGATGGATGGACGGACGGACGGATGGATGGATGGATGGATGGATGGACGGATGGATAGATGATGGATGGATGGATGGACGGACGGATGGATGGATGGACGGATGGATGGTTGGATGGATGGACGGACGGACGGACGGACGGATGGATGGATGGATGGACGGATGGATAGATGATGGATGGATGGATGGACGGATGGATGGATGGACGGACGGATAGATGGATGGATGGATGGATGGATGGATGGATGGATGGACGGACGGATGGATGGATGGATGAATGGATAGATGGACGGACAGATGGATGGATGGATGGACGGATGGATGGATGGATGGATGGATGGACGGATGGATGGATGGATGGACGGATGGATGGACGGACGGACGGACGGATGGATGGACGGACGGACACCACCAACATAGCATTCAAATGCAAAGCAAGGAGATCTGCTCATTAACTAACCTCCTTTAATTGGCCTGTAATTAGTATTTTGAGGCCATAACAGACGTCGGTCAGCCAGGACAAGTTGACACCAGGTCCAGCTACTAACGTCTTTGGAATTGTGGTTGTATACACGGCTTAATGATAACTGTGTTTCTCCGAGCATTGTCAGCAGGAAATAGACATAGCTGTGGATGGGAAGGATCAAGCTAGTTTTGAAGATGTTCTGTGTGCAGGTAGATTCAACTTTATTCTTTATTTAGAGAGACTATTAACCTGTCATTGCTTTAAAGTCACCAATAAGACAAACAGGTACAATAAATGTAGCCTGAATATTTACATAGTCTGAAATAATGTATTATAAAAGGATGCTGCTGTTTCTTTGATGTGGTAACAACATAGTGTCATATTTGTCATGCAGGCTGTTATTCACGAGGTCCAGAGGATGACTAATATTGTTCCCCTCAGCATTTTTCACCGCACTACTAAAGACACTGAGTTAATGGCGTACTCGATAGCCAAGCTAAATATGAAAGAAACAGAAATAATTTTCTTGAATAAAACATTTGACATAATGTTACTGCTGTGCTAAACAGCTGAGAGAAAAGTGAGGGCAGCAGTTATCGTTTTTACAATAACGTGTATTTACAGCATTGGAAAATGTATGAAAGCATATGTGAGGTGATGAGGGTCATCTTGGTATTCTTTAGGGAACCATCGTCATCCCCAACCTGTCATCGGTGCTTTTTGAGGAGGGGCAGTGGAAACTGACCCTGAAAACTTCCTCAGTGTCAGTGGAGAGTTTGTTAGACCAGGAGCCTTCGTGCTTTCTGTGCTGGTGCACAAAAGATGTCAAATGGTCTCTCTGGTTCTCACTAACCACCAGAAAATTACAGGCTACCTTCATTGTCCTTCAGTTTCACAAAATGCTACATGTGGGTTGTTGCAAGGTTATTGGTGTGAAGTTGAAATAAACAATAGCTAATAGTCTTTGAGCATTAACAAATGTATCCTTTACATCCTCAACATGAAAGAAGGACATGATCACTAAGATGTCTTCTATTAGTTTGTAGACTCTGCACTTTTTGTTTTTTGGAGGTTTTGGAGATAAAAGTTACCAAATATAGTCAAGACCTTTGACCTGTGACTGATCAGTTAATGAGTCTGTTCTTTATTCTACAAACTCAGATACAAAACAAAGATAAAACTACCATTTATATGTGGACAGGAGGATGGAGTGCTAAGCTATCCACTACGGCTAGCAGTCTGGGTAGGAAGCTGCATTCATAAACTGTGTGTGTGCAACCCACACACACATAAAAACTTCTAAGTTTAGCAGAAAGCTGTTGACTACACTTGTGAGATGATGAGATGATGAGATGAGATGAGATAGCCTTTATTTGTCAGTTGCAGGTCTTTTGCCCACAACCGAGATGACAGACCTTGCCGACCGTACATACAATACACAAACATCACATTGGGGAGACAGGTCAGGCTAGGTAGCGAGGAAAAAACATCGAAATGTGTAACACAGAAGGATAATACAGGAATGCACAGATATCAACACACCATAGCACAATAAACACAGACAGCAACATGGGAAAGAGTTCCAGTGTGTACAGCTGATCTGGGACCGCTGCAATCTTCGACTGCGCCTCCAACTGACCCGATGTCCACATCAGAGGGGAGGTAAGCGTTGGAGGTGGCGTTGGATCCGGAGTAGGGAGGGTGATGCGTCGGTGAGTGCTTATCAGTATCAGTATATGTATGTGTGTGCGTGTCCATAGTTCAGCTGAGACAGTGTCCTTCGCCCTGCCAGGCTAAGTAAACAGTCTTCCAGCCAACCCAGGTGGCCTTGCATGGAATGGGAAGGAACAGACTAAACACAGTCGTTATCAGGGTGTTTTGTTCAGCTCCGGCCTTGTAGCTGGCGCCGAGAGGGTATCCACATGAAGTGATGTTATTTTTTTACTTTAGTGCGAACAGCTCATATGAATTTCAAAGCAGTTCTACAGTCCAACACTGGTCTCTTAATCTCCCGTTGGAGAGCCGCGAGCTTCTCCATACTTGCGTTCTGTGATGTTGTCATTTCTTGTGCTCAAGGAGCCGATTTCAGAGAACTCACGGCAGTGTGCCTCCCCGAGATGTCATCCAATTTTGCGCCCAGAGATCTTATTCCGGGCTAGCCCTTCCGAGATGTATCCAGTCTGCAGTCAGAGATCTTATTCTGAGTATTCACAGCAGCCGTAGCCTCTCCAAGATCTTATCCGTGCTGACTCAAAGAGCCCATTTTGAGAAACTCACGCCTCTCCCATCGTTCCAATCCCAGCGGGCAGCCTTGTGGGGGTTTGAACAGCCGGTTCCGCTTTCTTAATTCTTCGATAAGTCAGGGCCAAGCCAGCTCCGATCAGCCAGAACCCTGTTACCATGGTTCCAAATAGGTAGATATCTTCAGCACTCAGGCTCACCCAAGCCCAAACTTCTCGTTGAGAAAGGGGTGTCAATTGCATTCAGGGACCAGTTGATTCAATCCATAATTCCTCTTTTAGGTTTTAGAGAACAGACTGTGAGAGAGTGTTCCAGGGAAAATACAAAAAAACCACGAGACTAGACAAGGGCATAAGCAGGGAAGATAAGGGAGAGGAGAAAAAGTGCGTCCGCCTCCTCCGAGAGCCAAAGAAAAAAAAAAAAAAGCAGCAGTTTCTGACACTTTTGTGTAGGCTTCATATTTCTGCCCTGGACATTACTGCTTGGTCAACATTATAGTTTAGAGGTGAATGATTGGCTGCTCTGGGGAGCCTGAGCGTGCTTCCTCATTTGTCAAATAGGAATCTGCTGGTGAACTGCTAATAATTTTTTGTGTACTTTTAAAAATTTGGCCTGATTTTGGAACTTAAAGACAGAAGGACTTAATCTCTTGAGATGAAACCCGCAGTGATAGATATCTGACACGAGTCATCCTTCGTTTGTGATTCACTCAGATGATTAAAAACTTGGTCTGTTGCTGTGGTTTTACTGTACAAGAGTTACACGTGTACTTAATAATGACACAAAGATATTTAAGATATGCTCACAAATGAATCAATTCTGTCTTTTCTGGCTGACATAAAGGCACACTGCACGCTGTTCACTTTTACCAGTAGCCTTTTGATGGTAGGACAGCGCTGTGTTATTGAAGCTTTTGTGTGGATGTTGTATTGTTCGACTGGGCGGGAGGCCGGGGTGGGGGGCGGGATTGTGCGTGTGTGTGTGTGCTGACATGGACCTTCTGTGATGGCTTTCAGCTGGATGGATGATGTGGTACTGAGGACAGTGAGAGGAGAGTGGAGGAGAAAAACAGGGTGAAGGAAGATTTTAAAAACACTTAAACAAACGAAGCACGCGGTGAGACGCACGGCTGACTGAGATGGACTCGAAGACACTGAGACAACCTTGGGATTATCAGTAAGGGATCATCAGAAGAGGAGTTTCTCAAACATGGACTAGTCTGGGAGCGTGCACATATATAGACAAACACACACTCACCCTTATACATTCACACACTCTGTTCCCTCGTGAGAGGCCTTGGAAGCGGACAGGTGCCATTATGCAGGAGTCTCCAGGTGCGGTTGGTGTGGATGGCAGCTACACCAGTAATGTCCCAGCCTTTCTAACTAAGCTGTGGACCCTGGTTGAGGACCCAGACACCAACCACCTCATCTGCTGGAGTGCCGTGAGTCACATTTACATTAATATTACTGGTTACTACTTAATATTAATTTTTAGTACAGTATATATTAGGGGTGGGGGGAAAAATGGATACTGTGTAGCATCGTGATATTTTGTTTGCTAATAATGTATGGATACAGGGACAGCAGAAATCAATATTTTGTTACAAAAAAGGTTTTTGTGCTCTGACTTCAGAGCATGTTGATCCTTTTTCTGAGCAAGAATCCTGACATTCCTTCACTGTCCAAATGTGTTTAATAAACATGACAGTTTACTTATTTTAATTTAAGACATGTTTTATTTTAATTAAGTTTAAAACTTTTTTATTTAATGTAAAATTATATTTTGTTTTAATTTACTTTCAAATTCTTCAGTTGCTGAAGGGGCTGCATAGTTTTCATAAACTGCATAGTTCAGAATAGCTATAATTGTACCAGATGGTTGATTCAGTTAAGTTGGACTAGACTGTAATACAAACCGTTCAGTTTGTCAACAATCAAACTGAAATGAGAGAAAGACTGAGTGTGAGACTTTGATATTAGAGAAAATGAATATTGATAAAGTTTACCTTTATGTACAGAATCTGAATATCGCAAAATATTTAAAAAATTGCAATAATATCGTATTGTGCGTTAAGTATCGTGATAATATCGTATCGTGGGATGTACGGTGATTCCCACCTCTAGTATATATAAGCAGTGAATATGGTATAGGTTGTCTATGAGAGACTGACCAGCTTGTTAAAGCTCTGGGGAAACTGCTGAAGCTGATGTTTCAGCTTTAACAGTATAAAAAATCCTACATGTCTTTATTGTACAGTTGCAAGATCTTTATTTGGTGGTGACTTGGTGGTTTCAGTATCAAGGCTTTGTTACTGGGTTGTTTAGCTTGTTAAGCAGTTGCATTTCTGATATCGATTCTATGTAACAAGTAACTCCATCAATGGACGAAAGCTTTGAACAGTATCGTAAATTCTGTTAATCTGAAATAGTAACAAAAATCTATTTGTGTAGTGTGAAGGCATCGAGTATGATCACAAATCCAGCACAGAGGTTCTGTGTCCTCGAGAACACGGCTGCACATGTAAAGCTTACTGCTCATCCATGTTTGAGTTATTTTAACAGATGCTACACACCTGAAGCGTTACCTTCAAAGCGTGTAACGTTTAGTTACAGCAGTCCTTCCCAAAGTGTGGGGCGCAGAGCCATTGCAGGGGGGTATGAAAGGGGGGGGACGCTTGGACACTGCTAGCACGGGGCGCCCACAGAAACGCAAAGCAGGAGATGAAGCGTCGCTGAATATGTTTCCAAACCAACTTCATTCTAAGCCAAAGACTAGAAAATATGGTGAAGCATATCTGCCCTTTGGTTTCACCTGCACAGGTGCAGAGGTAGGTCTCCCTGCAGGATTGGTTTCCCTTCGTCAGGAGCAGCGCTGGGCTGTTTAAATCACGGACAAACAGTATCCCACATTCTTGATTTTTAGTTCACAAACACTTGTTGTAATGACTAACTACTCCTGACATTTTGGAGATGTTTGCTCTTTATACAGTAAAGTTACAGGATACAAATAACATCAGGCTGATCCTGCAGCGATTTGTTCCCTCGGTTTAAATCACAGACAAACAGGATCCCACAGCTGTTTATGTTTTTAAACCCATTTTGCACAGAGAGGCATTTTTGAAAAATGTATTGACAGTAATGTTGAACATTATTACACAGGAAAAAACAACTACAGTAAAATAATCACACGTGACGCCTCTGCCTTTGTAATAGAGGGACAGTAACTGCGTGTAAAACCTGCAGATAGAGACAAAATACTGTTAATCTGACTTTCTATCATTCTGCAGTTCATCTTCTGTAAACAATAACGTGGCGCACAGCGTGACGTGAATAAAGGCACATACCTTTGACGTTGCGTGACGAACTCTGTATTCCTCGTCCACACGGAAACGCAAAAAAGGAGTTTTAAAAAATTTGAAACGCCGTTTACGTGGACGAAACAGCTGCGTTTTCAAAAGTGTAGGTGTGGACGCAGCGTAAAAGAGTTAGTAGTTTATTTTCTTACTACCTGTAATTTATTTACTTGTATTTGTTTAACTGTTTACTAAATGTTTGAGGTGTGAAATAAACCGCAATGGAGCAAAATATGGGTGCGTGTGGTTGGAGGGCGTGTTTGTGCGTGTGCGTGTGCACGCGCGGGGGGGCGAGGGGCGAACATTTTTCTTGTAAAACAAAGGGGGGCCAGCAAAAAGGTTTGGGAACCACTGAGTTACAGCAAAGTATAGTAGATTGTATATATATAGTGTGACATGAATGTAGTAACAAGGTCAGTGACACTAATGACACTTAGAGCACATCAGTAAAAAGTGATTTCTGCTACTTTCAGTCTTTGTGCCTTGGTGATAATTTATTAAGTTGAAATCTTCTGTGTGCGTGTAAAAACATTTCAGATCATTTTCCCTAAATGAAAAATCAAAAGTATAAAAGCATGGCCAGGTAAAGGTCCTTGTGTTCCCTTTCTAAGTGCTGTGTAATGTGTTCTTGCAGATGCATTGATATGTTTAGATTTAGGCGTTTAGATCCTCGAGGTTCCAAACACACAAGATATTTGTGGCACATAAAGTACATTTTAAATACTCTTTAGTCTGTTTTTTATACCTGAAATGTCTCGTGGAGTGAAGTATTCGTTTTCTTTTATGCATGAAAACGTATTTTTAAAAAATGATGTCATAACAGAAAAGCTCCATTGTATTAGATTTAGCAACGAGCTCGTTTCAGTGCTGTTCCTGCACAGGTGCATACCCTCTATACTTTCAATGAACATCATCATCATCACCATCAGCTCATTGCAGTCTAATTTGGACCAATATTTTCTGCACAAAATACCCAAAGAAGACTAAAATCAGGCGTTTGAACGCCCTAAAAAGTGACCAAGAGCTCCTTAAAAATGATGCCAACAAAGTGATGTGATTTTGTTTATAATGTATCAAAGAAATTAACTAAATTTGAACAAAATAAAACGGTACAATGTTATAAAAGCTATAGTTTAAATGTTTAACATTTAGTAAAAGCATTGATTTGATATAATCTAAAAATATTGAGTCAGTACGACTCAGCTAAAGTATCTGAGCTAAATTCATTTACATGGATTAAATATCTAATGAGGATATTGTTACATTTTCAATGAGAAAGTTGCTTATTTACTCGATATCTGCTTCACAATTTTTCAAACAGAACAACTTACAGCGACTTAAAAAGTCAAATTCTAGTTTGAAAAGGTGCCAAAAAGGTCATTTTGTTTCCTTACACGTTTATTCTGATCAGCCCATTTTTAAGTGTTTATATGCTACAGCTAACTTGCAT